>NW_028292580.1:16600278-16799390 GCF_029948245.1 Actinia tenebrosa | reverse complement strand
AGGTTCGGCGTCCTTGTATCTCTGCTTGAGATAATCATACGCAACTACGTGTACAAAGCGCTAATCTATAGGTCTTTCTTCTTACCTTGTCGTGCACCCGTAAGAAAAGAAATTGCCTGATGAATCCTCGTTGGGGAACATTTACGGTTGAAGCTGGGCCTGGGAATTGTACTTAGGCACGGGAATTTGATAAACTGCCAGAGGGTTTGTGTTTCAAACCATCTTCTTACAGTTTCATCTGATACCTGGCCGCGGTTGCGAGTTTCTTGATAGCTGACGCTCCTTCCAAAGCCTCAGGCCCATAGTAAATCCTTTTGAGTTGTCCTCTACGCGGCCCATATATGAATTCCAAAACGATGATATTGAGTCCATTGAAATCCACCGTCTTCCGTCCACTTATGGTGATGTTTATGCTTTCTACAATGAGATAAGTCATAGCTTAAAGAATGGGAGTGTATTCTACTGGGTCCAAGGATTTACATTTGGGCAGAAACCTTGGACTAACGAGAAGACTTTTCTCAATGTGTTGTAACTATGAACCAAGTACGCAATAGACTTCATAAGAGGATGCGACTTTCCAGTTTACGTCAAGTTGAACATGATCGTTGGTACTAGTAAGGACCAGGAGGTCCTACCAAGAACTGTCCCTTTAGATTGCGCTCCCATTATTTTTCTTGGAATTTCCATTTCATGGCGGTAATCCTGTGTAAGAGTTATCATAACTTCGTAGCTCCTTAGCCCAGTGTTATGTGGGGTGTAATGGGCCCTATGGTTATTGGTTTGTGCCGGGAAGTTCCGATGACAAAGCATTAATTAAATTATACAAGAATTATAACAAAGAGCAAATAACCAGGCCGAACCTTACGGCTTTATGGGGGGATTCAGATAAAGTGGTAAAGTTTATTTGTCGCTTTCCAAAAGACGATCATATATTAAAGGGGACAAGTCCCCTCGCTTATAGAGCAGGATACGCCAACGGATACGCCCCGCCAGCCCTGCAACTCCCCCGAATACCAAATCGCTATATTTTGTTTCTTAAAGGCTGGTAGTAAAGTAAATTATTAAACTGAGGCTTTTCAACCGAGTAATGCCGCGGGGGGTTGTGGCTTGCGCATAGAGCTTAAAGGCGTAGCCGTAGCTGTATTTCAAAGTTCTTATCCGCCTGCATTTTGTCTTGGTAGTTCTTGTCCAACCAATCCCTGTAAGCTGGGCCTTTTTTTCATTCCAAAGCCGCCACGTCCCTTTGATATTTCTCAGCGCTAAGTCGTGTCTCTTCCTCTCAGTGGCTAAATCATCCGCTTTTGTCGCCTCGTACTAAGCTCTATCTAAATATTGACCACCATAATAGCTCCAGTGAATGCTAAGCTGCAATGACTCCACCTGCGACTAAGCTAGCCATTTATATTAGACGCAAGCAAAGCTTACGTCGTAGGCAGGTACTTTTCCTTTCGTAGGTAATCCTTTAGCATGATAAGCCCCGCCAACGGCAGCGGTCATCTTAGCAAAATTAGCGAAGCTCTTGCTTGGGTCTTCAGTAAAGTCTTCTTTGAGCACTTTCTTACCTACCCAACCAATACCCGCAACAATAGAAGTAATGATAGCTGCCTCTTCAACAGTTTTCAACAACGCGGTCGACATTATATTACAAAGCGAGAAGGAAAATCTAGGTCGCCACGGCACGTGGTGATAAATCTACTCCATTTCAGGGATCTTACTTTTTCTAACCTCCACAGGTGCGTGACATGTTGGCAGCACATGCACGGCCTCCCACTTTACTTTTGGCTTCGTTGCCCGCCATTGTAAGTAGAGGCTGCCTGCTGCTATAGCAACTCCTAACGCGCCAATGACGTACCCAGGATTAATAAAGGATTCCTCTTCTTTTTCTTCCGCCTTTTCTTCTTTTTTGGCTTTGTTCTTTTTATTCATCTCCGCGAGCTTCTTACCGGCAGCGACTCTGCCTGGAGATTTAACCTTGGTAATCTTGGTATCTTCTACGGGCGGTTGTTCTTCGGTGCCACTCATCTTATATTAAGGGACTTGAAGGACTTGACAACGACTTGACAACGACTTGACAATGACTTGACAACGACTTGACTAAGTACTTGAGGTGACTTGACTAAGTACTTACGAATGACTTAACTAGGTACTTGAGGCGACTTGATCAGGTACCTCAGTAAGTGCTGCCTGGAAGACCTTTTCGACTTCTCTATCCTTCTTGAAGTCCTTCCAAGATGTCCGAAGGAACCTAGTACCTCCTTCAAGTCGACGTGCTGAGCTACGTGCAAAGCCGCAGAGGCGACTGCCATTAACTTACCGCACTTCAAAGACAACCACCCGCAGGTTATCTTAAGTTCTTGGGATATGACATAGTCATCTCTTATGTCCTTCTGTAGTTGCTCCACGTCGTCTATGGGCAGCGCAAGTCCGAGAAGCTTGGTGGCAAGTCGGATAGCGGAGTCTGCTACGGCGTCCGTGGTCTTACTTGCAAGGGCAGCCTCATACCTCTTATGGAACTTCTTAACCTCCTCTTCTGACAACTTATTAACTTGCTCATGGGTAAGTTCCTTGCCTATCATTTCTTTGCACTTCCAGATGACACAAGGATGTTAAGTTGTTCCTTGAGGTTACTTTCATCTAACTGTGTGGGGACTTCATCTATGAGCTGCTCAATGTCCATATATGTTAACGTCATACGGAAACCTCAAAGAGAAGATCATTTTGGAATGTTGGTGCGTTTTTAAATGCCGCATGTATTCGTGCAGCTGTTCCTTGGATATCTCACCGCCGTAGTCAGAGAGAATGGTTTCCAGATCACTACGGCTCGGAGTATAAAATACGACCAGGGAGCCTATGTTTTCCCTAAAGGGTTTAGAGACACTGGTAAGCTGCTGGGAAAGCAACCAAACGCTGATATTGTCGTGTCTGCCGCTGAAAGCGAGCTTCACTAATTCGGAGGTGCGCTTTTTTACGTCGTCCCCGCAGGCAATGTCATCCAATATGAGGAGCGTCTGCGTATCTTTAGGGAATTGTTTGTGCCAAAACTTAAGATGGCTGGATAACTCGTTAGGGTCTAAGATATCTACGAAGAAGTCGTCATCTTTCACTCCTATGCCCGTCCAGGTGTGGTTATTCACGTAGGTGGGGCACAATAGCACTATGTAGTCGAAGCGGTATCTAAAGGATCCTAATAGCTGCTCCACGATGAACTGGGTCTTTCCGCAGCCGGTGGGTCCTACTATCAGAGCGTTACAAGGAATATGGTTCGGATCCATTATATATACGATGGAGCCAGTGGAAGCAGTGCAAAGAATTGTCGCCGACGCAAAAGATAAAAGAGACACCATAGAAATGCAAAGGGAAGAGATAGACCGGTTAAAAGAGCGCGTACAGGAATTGTACGATGAAATGTGTGGTCTGAAGCGTGCAGAACGGTTTGGCGCGCTTTTGACAATGGCGGGCTGGGCTAAGGAGTCCATTAAGGACTTCATTCGATATCCCCCATAGATATATGGACTGCATTACGTGCGAACTACCTGCTGACTGCATAATCCCTCCCAAAACACCGATACCCAAACCGTGTAAAAAATACACCTGCCGTCACTGTAATAAGGTATTCTCTGAAGAAGACTTCGTTGGACATTGGTGTCCCGCGGATACTAAAGCACAAAGGACTTTAGACGACGCTCGAGAAGAGTAAGAGGTCGCAAAGAAGATCTTACTAAGCCCCCGGCAGGGGGAATTAGCATAGGTCTTTCTTTTTTATTGTTATTTTGTTAAATGCTGCAAAGAGGTCTCAAGCAAGGACCTATTTTTTATCGTTATTTTGTTAAATCATCGTAATCGAAGAATGGTTAACATGATTATCTTTTTGCTGGTTTCAACGATGAGAAAGAATGATGCCTCATCTTTTAATGGGGGCTTAACAAAATAACAAGAAATAATAGACCCTATCCTAAAACCCTCTTACAGGGTTTAACAATTTAACAATAAAAAATAAGGTGTATATAATGAAGTGCGTGCAATGTGATAGAGCTTTTAGTAGCAAGCAGCGACTGCAATACCATCTTTCCAAGAAAGTCTGTCAGAAGACCATCAGCACTGTTTGCGGTGACTGCGGTAAGGAACTGTCCACAGTACAGGCCCTACGATATCACCGCGAGCATAGAGTCTGCCTTAAAGGTCATTGCCGCCGATGCGATGAACCCCTCTTCGAAGAAAACTGGCATAAGTACCGCTGCCGTCGCTATGACCTCACAGATGTGGTCTGCGAGACCCACGGCGATTTAGCAGAGCGATGTTGCCCCCTTGAAACCGGCCGGGTGCTCACGCGACGTAAGAAGGAGATCGACGAAGACTTCGTATGCTTCGACGACTATGAGGGTGTAAGGTGGGAGAATAGGGAACACTGGGATGGCATCTGCGACCGATGTGGCTGTATACGTAGCGGCCAACATATTTGGTGCTGCCTTTACGATGGCCCTAAGCCCTTAGATCATTATCTGTTGGTAAGAAAAGAGTGGAATCTACTTAAGGTATAATGTTACCTTACATCGCAGCGTTCCTAGGAGGTGTGACTATTACCTTATCAGCGTATGAAATGGCGGAAAAAATGAGGGTAGACACAGCAGATGACTACTTATCCGCCCATGAAGAGGATTAGTCGCACAACGGATTATCCTCCGCTCGACGTTCGATGTCAAACTTCCATCGGCCGTTTACCTTACCATGACTGCGTAGGTGTGTATATTCTTCACCCTGCAGTATGTATCTCACACAGTCAGGCGCCCAAAGGCTGTATTCCTGACCGTCGCGTTCTAAGACCAACCTCAAACGGTCGATGTCTTCGAATGCGACGTAGTTTTTTATTCGATATGAAACGCCTTGCGACAGATCTCGCCAGTGTGTTTGTTCAAGAATCATTATACCTATGAAATATTTTAAGGTGCGTGCTTAAAGTGTCTTGACCTTTGAATGCCTTAATGCACCAAGGGCAAGGAATGCGAATACCGGCAACATATTCGTCTATTTCCCTGCAAAGTAGATCATAATCATTGCTTACGATGGTTAAATATCCATTTTCTTCATATCGTTCCAACATTACCTTTTGTTTCTCGGACAATACGCCGGTGCCTTTGGGTGTCTTCAATTCTATGCATAATCCATTGTATTTATTATGGTTGTTAAGGATCAGCAGATCAGGTTGACCTGCCTGGTAGCCTTTCCGCCAGCTTTTAATGCGCTTACTTGCGGTGTCCTGCAGTTCTCCAAGACCTGGAACTATGATTACGTGCGAGTAGAACCTACGCACCCTGTGTACGGTTCTATCGTGTATGTCTGCCTCCGTTTCTATCTTAAATGCCATTGGATTTGAACCATTGAATCGCTTCTCCATATCGTATTTACCTGTCTTCCTTAGCGTGGGTAGAACGTCACCCAACACCCATTTCCTGAACTTTTTTGCTTCAGCCTTTTCAGATCCGAATATCAATTCGTAAAGACCTTCCTCCGTCAAATACACGGCATTGGGTTGTGCGTTAAGGGTGTCACGCTGAGTTACACCCTTTAAAGACTTCAAAGTTACCCTGTTTTCCTCTGATACGTGATCAGACGCCGCTTTTCTGGAATTTACGTAGCCCAACGCCGCCGCCACCTCCTTCGCTTTGAAGTAAAGTTTATCGCCTTGCACTATGCATTGCAGTTTGGTTTCGTTGTTTTCGAATACGCGAAGCATATTATACCTAAGGAATATTTTTTTTTTATCCTTTCGCTTGGCTCAAGGAACGCGAATCAATACGCAACGCTTTTTAGCTGATTCATTTCTACACTCAGTTGCGCGTCTGAGACTACGAAGATATATGCGTTGATCTTAGTAGTGTCGCTGGCATGTTTGGTGCGCTTGATCTCCAACGTAATACCGTCCTGGGTATTTATCAGGCGTAAACCCTGTCCATGTAGGTCTTCGTCGTTCGTTGTACGCATGTCGATCCACAGCGCGTACTTATCCTTAAAGAATTCCTTTGGGCCAATTTGGTCACCAAACTTACGCGCGACTTCCCGGTACATGTCCTCGGGCTTTATCCCTTGTGAGTAAACCTTATTAGGCACTCCGTTAATGCTAACGCCTACGTTAGTGATGTTAGGATTAAAGAACGCCTCAGAGTCACGCAATCCTGCCGTGTATGTCTTTGCGAACAGCAACATTATCCCTGTAAGGCTGCGCCTGGGAAGGTTAATGCTTTGGTTGATGACCTCTTCGACATTATTTGTAAAGCTGAACGTCTTATACATCACAACGTGGTCGTAAAGAAAAGCCTTGCCGGAGCTGTATTCCATACCGGCGCTACGTGCTAAGTCTTCGCTGTATACCGTTTCATACTGCAGCTCTAAGTTAGTAACGGAGTATGGGTGGACGGCTGAGGAACTTACATCTTTTCCTTGCAGGATGTTCGTAGTATCTGCTAGGGTCACTTCGAACTGCAGCTCGCTTAGCTGCCTTGGGTAGTATGCACCGTGGTTCGTAATAACTTCAAAGTCCAAAGGAACGACATATTTAGTACCATAAGCCGTCTTTATTTCGTCTTCTCCCGAGGCGCTGTCGGTTGCGCTTCTTACCTTGCGTATGGCTTCGCTGGCGATTCCCTGCTCTATCCTTTGCGCGCGGTCAAATGCAGTCAACCATAAGTCTTTGTACGTGGTATACAAATCATACCTGTTTAAGTTCAGCAAGGATTCCCCGGCGAACTTTATGCGCATCTTTGAGACAATGTTGCGGCCAAGGTCGTTGACAACGTGACGCGCGTCCGCAGTGCTTGGTTGTATTGCTAGGTCAAACCTTAGCGCCAGGGTACCAGGAACCAACACTAGGTTATCCGTTAGGCGGGGTACGCCTACGTACAGCGTTTCTCCTGGCTTTGCGCTAGAAGGTGTGAATGTGACCCGGTGAAAGGTGCGTTCTGCTTTCAGTCCGCCAACCTGCTTAGGTAATACGTTGGGGTTTAACTTTGAGCTTATCATATATAATGGAAGTAGAAGGTGATTTTGATCCCCTTACCGAAGAAGGTCAAGTTGATATCAATGACGAAGAATACGACGCATGGACTAAAGGCGCGGAAACCGACCCCCTAATCTACGACATGGCCCTAGAAAACACGTACGGCAGTAGGTGGAAAAGCTTCAAGACCTCCTTGAATCGCATGTGGCGCGAAAAGAACCCGGGTAAGTCCGTCCCCGAGTACATAGAACTTCGAAACATGGGTGAGCAGGGAGCAACCGCGCGGGAAACCGTAGAGTGGGCAACGCAAGAGCTAACGCAGCGCTATTCCCACTTCGAGGCCGACGACGTAAGGCTCACAGAACGCGGAAACAAAGTCCTCATAAGCGTTCAAGACATGAGATATCCCGACAAAAACCGTTGGACCAAACCACAAGTCCTCTTTGACGAAAATGGCTCGGTCAAGGTTAACGTGGCAAGATTAAGGGGCTTCCAAGTGGCTACCCGGAGTGCGTTAGAAAGGTTGGAAACCCTAAATGAACGGGTTGCGCTAGAAAAACGCGTCGAGGGGCTACAAGAAACGTTGGAAGAAAGGGAGGCAGAATACATGAGGCAAAACCGACTACTTCTCGATGCTCAAAAGAGAGAAGTTGATGACAAAACCCAAAGAATAATAGAAATTAGAGGACAAAGAGACAATGCCCTACGCGATAGAGACCAAGCCCAAAGGGCTTTCGACCTCGCCTTACAGGAGTTAGACCTGACAAAAGAGGAAGCTAAAAACTTGCATATCACCATATCCGGCTCTTTGGAGGAACGGCGGCAGTTGGTTGCCGAAATCAACACTAAAGAGGAGCAAATCCGGCAAATGAGACAGGCCATCGAAGACCTGGAGGGGCAAATAGAGCGGCAGCAGGAAATAATCAATGACCAAACTCGTACTGAAGAGGAAAGGGAGGCAGCTCAAAGAAAACTAGAAACCCTTCGAGCACGCCATGCGGAATTACAAACGCAAATAGAAGGTAAGGAAAGGGAGTTGGGGCTTACCACCAAGGAAAAGGTAAAAAGAGCCCTTTTGAAGTATGGCGTTCCACTGGCATTTGCGGTCGCTATTAGCACCGTAGTAGGAGTTATCCTTAGCGCGCTTAAGGCTACAGGCGCGGGCGTAAAGAAATTAGGCAATGGGCTGACGGACTTGGGAAAAAAGATGGCAGCCGGCTTGCCTGGGCTGCTGGGTTCGGTTGTTTCCTTGGCACTTAGGACCGGCGGAGAATTGTTAAAGTTCGTGGGGAATAACATTTGGATATTAGTCGTCGCTATTGGGGTGGTCCTCCTGAAGAAGATGAAGGCTTGATCTTCTCATCGGACGGTGTCCTGCTTTGAGGATAATGAAAGACGGTATTAGCACCGCCCTGGCAATTTGGAACCAACGGCAACACACTCATGGTAGAAATGGGCTTATGACTCCAGGCTGCATTAGCGGGCCTGCGACCTATGCGATTTATCCCAAACTTGCCGTCATCAGAAGTGACTTGCAACTTAGCATATTTACAATTGGCTAGCATATGAAAAGTCACTGGCGTTAGGTCTTCAGTGGATCCAGTGTAGGGCTCCATCGAAAAATGGGTAACTTTCCTGGTGTTCGTTGAAGTTCGATAAGGAAGCAGGGGCTTATTATTCTCATCGATAAGCCTAAACCCCACATTCGCATGCGTATTTGCATTAATGCTAATAGTGCAAATGACCAATGCAGTGCCCCCAACCTCAACCCACAGTCCAACGTCATGCCAAGCGCCGTTGTCATATCCCTCTTCATCTAAGCGGTGGGTATAACGCGTTTCCCTCACGTATGGATTCATATATTACAGGGAACAAGTTCCCTTCTAGAGGCTCATTACCGTCAAAGTGCTGATGGTCATGTGGTTATAGACAGTATTCCTTTGATTTTCTATGCTATTTATGCAAACACTCCCGGTGTCATCTACTCTTATCTGTAGCTTTACCTTCCCGTGGCAATCAGCAACCATGTGGAAAGTCCAAACGGAAAGATTCTCAGAGCTATTCGTTGGCGGCTCTACTGAGAAATGCGTGGGCTCTCTGTTGTTCGTCTTCGCGCGCATGGGCTGTAATACTCCATTGTCGTCACAGAAACGAAATCCTATATTCGCACTGCTAACGGCCCCCAAAGAAATGCTGCATAATATCAACTTCTTTCCGGAGTAGTTCAAATCCACGGACATCCCCGTGACATCAACCCAAGATGCTTGGGTGTATTTTTTCTCGCCTGTGTAAGTCGTATAAACGCAATCTACTCCAGTTACGTAGGGGTTGTTCATCGCCATATATAATAACTCAGACCAATGCTTGCAGCTGCTAGGCCGGCCTTTAGTAAGTTATGGTCATATTCCTCAGGTATCGCAGGCAGGACCTTCTTTGATGGTTTCTTAACTACGGGTAGCTTCGTTTCGTGTGACTTTTTTGGCTTCTCTACGAAGTGAGGAATGTTCCTAAGAGTGTCAGAGTTCACGTCGTTCACCCCAAACTTCATATCCTTAGTAGCTCGCTGCAGTTTATTGTTGTATCCTACTACAGAGCCAGTATTTATAGATAAATTACTAGGCATTAACCAACAACCCGGGGCTACTGCATAGTCCAACCTCGCCTTAGAATTTTGTATGGCTAGTTGGTAACGCTGTACGCCCTTGCTAATGTCGCCCTCCAAGATTGAACTTTCGAATAAGATCAAGGCTTCGGCTCGCGTTTCTTCTGCGGCGCCCGTATTTCCGATTATGCTGGATCGGGTGTTTACCTGAGCTCCAAGGATGGAATACACGTAAGCTTCTATGCTGCGGTTCAAACGGGCAAGGCCGGCTTTGGTTAGTCCTTTACCTTCTGGGGGCATAAAGTTAAGATATTGCTTTGTTTGCTCGTCGTTGGTAATTTTGATAATCAGTGGATTAGCCCCTGCATACTTACCGCCCTCGTCTTTGAACAAAGGTCCGTCTCTAACTTCCTTAGTGGTCTTAGCGTTTGGTTCAAAGAAGGTGCTACTGTCGTGAGTTTCTTTGTGATACCCAGTGTTCCATCGTAGATTCAACGCATGAACTTCTTTATCGCTTAGCTCGTGTCCACCAATCCCCCAATAAGCCCAAATATGCCCCAGACCATTGTTAGCGCCGGCAGTGCATCGGAAATCCTTCCCTACAACGTCAAACTCCTTACAAAGTCTGTCATAAGCCGGCACGCTGTATTTATTATCTCTTGGATAAAACGTGGCATCTCCCGGCAGCGCAATAACACCCATTTCATGCAGTATTCTTCTAACCGTGAAGTGAAAATGAAACATAAATATTGAATTCTTCATCAAGCTTGCGCTTACACCACAGCCGCTAGTGGCACACCAAACTGCAAAGTTTAGTTGCTGCGGCCAATAACGCATGTTAGGACCACTTAGCCATTCATGAGATTCCTTAGCGGTGGTATGAATAATGGGTACGTCTTTGAAGATATCCCGCACCTTTAACGGAAAGGAATGCTTGTTAGAAATCCGCATGTTCAGCGTTAGGTCCAAGCTTGGGTGTTTATCAAATGAAACTGCGGGTATCGGATAAGTACTGGTACCAAGCAATAATTCCTTTGACCAACTGGGTTCAACATGCGTTGGCGCTGGCGTTGGCTTATGCATTGGCGAATGCTTCAGTTGATCGTCTATTTGATTAACCAGCGTAGGCTTCAAATCCTCGTTGCTGTACATCCTAGAGCCGTTATAGTAAATACCATCGGGTCTTCTTTCGAACTTACTGGGGTCTGCATGTGGAAACATCTTCCTAAATGCTCTCCAATTCCAGTAATCCCGGTTGTCGTGATGTGGCTGCTCCTCAATATCATTCCCAAAAGCGTCGTACATTAGTATATATAATGGATGTTATACCATCAGCGCCTCCACTTTATCCTGAACTTCCTAAGGAACCTAACGAATTAAACGCTGAAAACTTTCGTCTGAATAAAGCGAACTTAATCCTGGCTTACTTGGAAGGGCAGACAAAACACTATGAAAAAGTTAGAAAAAAGTACGTCAGAGCCCGGAGTACGCTACATAAGATTTCGATAACTTCAGGGTCCATATCTGTTGTGTTAACGGGCTCCGGCGTTGCTACTTCGCTTACTGGACCCGGAATAGTCGTTGGCGTTCCTTTGGCCAGCGTTGGGGCAGCCTGTGGTATTATTTCGGCTGTTGCTACGGGCATTATGAAACAGTTGTCAAGCAAAATATCAAAACACGACACGACAATAGCTCTGTCAAGGGCTAAAGTAAATACGATCACTGACCTTGTCTCAAAGGCTTTGCGTGACAGAAAGATAGACGACGTAGAATTCTCGCTTATTCTGGCCGAAGAGGAAAAGTACGAGAAATTAAAGTCGGACATGAGGAATAAAAAAACAGTCGTAAAAGATCTTTCCGAGGAATCTCGCAAAAAGATCTACCAGGAGGCAAAAGAGGAGCTTCAAAGAAAGCTTGCTCAGTAAACATCTGCTTTGAAAAGAGCGTGACGGGATTTCGTTTACATATCGAACGACAGTCTGGAAATTACGCGTAATCTTATGCCATAAGATTTATACCATAATACACGGCATGACCTTATTTAGTAAATTATTACGCGTAATATAAATTATTTAGCGAATTATTACGCGTAATATAAATTATTTGCATGACCTTATTTGGCGAATTATTACGCGTAATTTCTCATCTTATGCCATAAGATTCACTATCTTCTTGGAATCCATCCTAAGAGGGGGTGGTTGGGGTCGATTTCGTGAAATATTTCGTAGATTACGTCAGGGTAATAAGGAATATCCTTATCCAGCCGACAAAACATCCACTCGGCTTTTGTCATATCAGAAACCTCGGGAATAGACTTACCGGTAATTTCAGACAAAAGATAGGGAATAGCTTTGTAATATTTCCCTAGTTTTAATTTTTTCAGCGTTTTCCGTAGACTTTGCGGGGTTGTCTCTTCTAAGTGGTCTATGATTTTCTTCCTTACTTCGTTGTCTAAATATACCGGTCGATAACCTTGGATATGACTCATCCAGTCCCTAAAGTATTTTATTCTTTTGTATGGCGTCTTCTTACGACCTCCGTTGGAATAATATTGCTCTTTGGTAGCACAAGGCACGGCATTACGAATATTTTTACCGCACTCGTAACACTGCGCTGACGTGTCGTCTTCTATTTGCATTTTCTTACCACAACAAATATACTTATTTGGTTTAGTAGGTACAAACTTGGGTTTCAAGCACTTTACACAGAAATCATAAACAAACTCTTTACATTCTTCGCACTCCATATATAGACTAACATATTTGCGCTGTTGCCCTCAACCACACTTGGAGTGGGTTGTTTCCGTAGGTGGATTTTTGACGCGGGTCTTACCCCGTGTTGAGATTGCGCTGGAACCCCCATTCCCTATACTACTTATACACTTGAAGACTTGTCATATTGGTTGCGTTGATGAAGTAGGAGAACGTCATACATTTTGATTGATTCATTACTGGACTGACAAGCCTTCCTTTTTCGAATGGTGAATGCTTATCATTGTGAATGTATTTCCCATCGCAGCTGTTTTCTTAAAAAAATAAAAATATTCAAAATGGATATACAATCTAGTGTACGGTAAAAAAGAAAGTTAAAGATAGCAAGTATTTTGTTTTTTCCAGTTACCTCTTGCCTGATGGCATGTTGAACCAAATGAATGGGAGGATATGCTAATCCCTCCTCTTAACCAATCGAAATCATCTAGTTTATCATTGTGCCAGTTGCAGAAGTCAGATCTAAAGTCACAGTTCCCTTAAACAACAAACAATTTATAGGAATTAACGACACCAACTCTATGTTAGACCGATCGACCGCTTAAACGAGCTCAACTATAAAACACATATATGAATATATATAACATTAGATATATATGTCTTTTGTTTCTCTATTCTTTTGTCTTTTGAGAAAAAAAAGACATATGTATACATTTCAAAAGCCATGAATAATTTAATGAGTCTGAACCAATTGGAGCGAACATACGCGTCACGTGCGAGGACCCGATAAAACACTCCTGCTCATTTATTAAAAAGTACATATATACCGTACGGAAAGGTTACGAGAATTGCCACATCGTGTTTCCGATTTTCTGACAAATGTTTTTATTTACTATAAGGAAGCAGAGTATTTTATCGCGTTTTGCAAATCTAGTCCTACAAACCTATGCACAATTCTTTTACTCGCTTCCTTTGAACTTGGAAAATTAAAAAGTATATATATATAAACGGTAAAAATTAAAACGAAACTACGAATTGGCGCCTTTACCTGGATCGACCAATGCGTTCACTTGGCTTATGAAAACCATTGCCAGAATCACTAGTATAAGGCTATATTTGCCCTTGTACAAGCCCATGATCATGAGAGATTGGTATTCCATTTCACTTGAGCTTTTTATTTCTGTAAACAATAGAATGCGTCGCATTTTATTAAAATGATAATACAAAGAAATTTTACAAATGTAAAGCTTTCGAAAAGCTTTTTTTTTATTTCAATAGTGCAGTAGAAATATTAAACTAGTTTAATTTTAGAAAAAAAAGTTTACATATTATCATAACTTAAATTTGATCTTAATGACGTTCACCATTATTTCTATCTTGGATATTCGCCGATGTCATTTTCTCAATGCTCAACATCTTACAGTCATTCATTGTAACTTGCCTGACGAGTGTGATCATCTGATGATCATACGAAACCAGCTAGTCGCAATAAAACAATGGATCATTTATTCTAGTCTTTAACTATTTTATATAAAAATATTTGAGATATAACGCGCGCGCTGATTGGCTGGCTACCGTGTTTATACCAGAGGACAGAGACACGCTCGCGCAAAATCATTCAAAAATATTTTATAAAAGCGATATAAAACGTCCGCTTGTGTCTATATACTGTGATATAAACACTCTGGGAGCTGTAGAGCACTCGAGAAGTCAAAGAAACACTTGGCTACGCCTCGTGTTTCTCTACGACTTCTCTCTTGCTCACTAACAGCTCCCATCGTGTTTATATCACAGTATATAGACACGCGCGCCGTTTTATATTCCTAATTTATATATATATATATTGATAATGTTATATTAATATATATAATGTTTAATATAATAATATTCAAATATTTAAATATTTTCTGACCAGGCTCGTCAATCAGAAAACAAATCCTCTAACGCCAATGTACATGTTTTCCTAATAGCAGTATACAAGGTTGGTCAAAAAAGATTAAACGACTATTATATTGATGCTTATATATGCAAACAAATATCTATCTATCTATCTATCTATCTATCTATCTATCTATCTATCTATCTATCTATCTATCTATCTATCTATCTATCTATCTATCTATCTATCTATCTATCTATCTATCTATCTATCTATATATATATATATATATATATCTATTGCTCTGCATCCCTACGCATCGAGCACTGTTTCAACAGTATAGACCACATTACATACTTTGTTATATATATATATATATATATATATATATATATTAAATTTATTTATCCCACTTTCAACATATTCTCTAAAATAATTACCAGGTTACCTGTGGTAACTCCCGCAATAAAGTACATTTGTTTTTTTTTGTTCATAAATATTTTTCCCGACAAAATGGACAAATTAGGGGCTGAACAGGGGACGTTGCCCTGTGTTAGAGTCTCCATTATTTTCTATTGACAAAATGTTAATAAACTAAACTAAACTAAATTGCGCAATAGTACCAAGGGGTCTACAGGACCTTTCCCATAAGAGACCTTTGCGGGAATCTTCTATTATAGGGTTCTCGTCTATAGTCCATGGCAAAATTTTTGGGACATTTGCTTCTTATATTTGGAACTCGGTCCCAGACCCCCAATGTTTACCCCTAAGTTGTAGCAAAAACATCTGCGGATGCGCTAAGTCCTTATGCGAATTCGTCGAAACCTATTCATGCCATTGTAAAAATTTGTAAATTTAACTTTCAAACATGCCTGATAAATTGGACTACACAAAATGCCAAGACTGTCAATAATGCTTGAAACGTAAGGATAAATCGTTCATATTGTCTTTATCAATACATTATCTTGGTCTCACAAAAAAATATACTCGCGAAATTGTTTGTATACCCGGAGAAAACGAAGCGTATTAAATTTCTCACTCAAACTCTTCTAAATTCTTAGAAAACGTGCTAAAAGGCACGGATGCGCAAACGTTTTTTTCTAGTGTCATTATGTTGAAATTATGAATGGGTGGAGGTAACAGATCACGTGAAAAAAATTAATGTCTACGCATTAACTATTTCTTTGACTGCTGTAATTCAAGACAACTGATCTAGAAATATTAATTTACTGTAATCGTAAACAAGGATTTCTACAGTCATGGTCAAGAATGTTGAGAAATTTTTACCTTAATTATGATATTTCCATGTAAAACATGAAAAATTTCCCTTAAAACGACCCCCTCCCCCCCTTAACAATGACTTTAGACTGTTTAATTGCCTGTGAAGGTTTTCAAGAGGAATACGAATCCAAAGAATAATCACTTTCAGAACCATCTAATGAAGAAAGCAATGAATTTACCGAGGACCCCATGAGGTCCATACTGATCAAATAACATGCAACCAACCTAACTTGCAGATGTTTCCATCAAGGCAAGAAAGGAAATGTTACTGTAATTTTTTAATTTTCATCTTTTCTACAACGGTTAATTACAGTTACTCAATATATTTTCGTCGGTTGCGATAAAATACCACAGACAAAAAGCACGGCTAACAAATTGAGTTGTCTTTCCATCCGTTGGGTATATTTTCTGGGTCTGACAGGCTCTTTGTCCTTTTTTTTTTTTTTTTTTTTTTTTTTTACTTTTTAGAGCCTTTATACTGAAAGTTATTTATCTATATACCGATTCTAGAGAAATATTACCTCCTTTGCAATATCTACTAATTTGTTGGCTTTTTTTTGATAAAAAGAGTAGATGGCGAACGCTTTCCACCCCAAACTAATAGCTTAGCTAAATACCATTTTCCGAAATTCTATCGATATCAACTTCGTGAAATGTCATATTTTCTTCTTCATTTATGACTTCATTACAATTAATTGATTAAGAAGTGACAATTTCTAGAATTTCTTAGTTTATTACTTATTCTTGGTGTATAAGTTTCCTTTGAAATTGTTTCCCATTTCTGTTCATTACAAAAAAAAACATTTACAGTTCGATCTGTCTATGGTAAAAATCATCAATTTTTGCCATGAATTGCGAAATATATATTCAATAACTCATTTTTCTTGTTTTACACATCCTTTTCGTATGATAATAAAACAAAATTGCAATAGCAAACCTTCACAATGCAATATAAGGTGTTAAATTCTGTTGTCTGACTGCTGTATATCAGTTTCATCTAGATTCAGTTAAGTCTCAAAGGATGTCATTTTTCTTTTAAATATGGCGGCTAATCGTTAATCATAGACTTTAGACTGTTTAATTGCCTGTGAAGGTTTTCAAGAGGAATACGAATCCAAAGAATAATCACTTTCAGAACCATCTAATGAAGAAAGCAATGAATTTACCGAGGACCCCATGAGGTCCATACTGATCAAATAACATGCAACCAACCTAACTTGCAGATGTTTCCATCAAGGCAAGAAAGGAAATGTTACTGTAATTTTTTAATTTTCATCTTTTCTACAACGGTTAATTACAGTTACTCAATATATTTTCGTCGGTTGCGATAAAATACCACAGACAAAAAGCACGGCTAACAAATTGAGTTGTCTTTCCATCCGTTGGGTATATTTTCTGGGTCTGACAGGCTCTTTGTCTTTTTTTTACTTTTTAGATCTTTGATACTGAAAGTTATTTATCTATATACCGATTCTAGAGAAATATTACCTCCTTTGCAATATCTACTAATTTGTTGGCTTTTTTTGATTAAAAAAAAAGTAGATGGCGAACGCTTTCCAACCCAAACTAATAGCTAAAGTCTACAAGTCTACACAAAGATTATGAAAACCAACATATGTCATTCAAACTTTAATATTAACATACTGAACTGAAGATATCAATTATGGCAAGCGACCCAGTATTTTTCCACCAATACTACAACAATCTTTGTTTGTGCATTTTGGCTTCAAGTTTTGTATATGCTCTATAAAGTTAATTTAACAGGATGGATATATATCATGAGTATATTATGAATGAATATATTATTAAGATATTATGAGTATATTATGAATATATTATTAATATGTAATGCTTTGAGCAGAAAGTGGAATAAGGCAATTTGGATCAATAGTTTTTTACGCAAACCGCGCGCAGATGTAAGTAATTTTGAGAAACTTTGTGGACAAATCCATTTTTTAAATCATTTAGAATTACGACAAGTTGTTTCGTTCGTTTTTTTCCACACTGTAAAAAATACTTGTTAAAATCCAAAAGTACAGCGAAGTCGAAAAATTAAGCCGTGTCGCATATTGATTTTTTTGTAGGTTAACCCTCAGAATACTACGAAGCCCGAATCCGCCCCGAAACTGCCCATAAAGAAAATTTCCCTTATTTCAAAAATTCCACCTTCAGCAAGCTTGAGTAATTTAACCTGAAAACTAAGCAAAAAAAAAAACTTTTTGAATTTAAAAAAAATGAAGACATTTCCCAAATTCTAGCTAGAATTTCGAACGTCTTCAGTTTTTAAAAAACGTTTTCAGAAAAACGAAAATCACTATTTTGACGCGTCCTTTTCAAAGTCAAAGATCACCGTCTTTTTTGTCGGATTGTCTTTCCTTCGTTTCTTGTTTTCTTCGGGTTTTCTACACGGCGAGCTAAGGTTTTTTTACTGGAAGTTATTTGGTCGCTACATGAATTTATTCAGTATGCTCACTTGATATCACTAAGGAAAAAAGAGGACAGAAAACATCATCTTTTAGTCCAATATCAATTAAATGGAACATAAACAACTGAAAAACATATATAAAATATCCGGGGCCACGATATAAAAGCTTACCAGCATCCTAGGCACAGAATGTATTCCACTTCTGAATTCTGCTGAATGTGTTTCTGTAAATGCTCGTGTTTATTTGGGCAACACCTTATCGGCTTCTGCTTCTGCTTGGTGTCAATTTTGGGAGAAAATCAAATTATAACAAATTATTCTGAACTTTTTTCTGTTTGCAAGCCATTGAGCAGAATTCTGTTGATCTCGCCTAGCGTACTTACGGAAGCTAAAGTTGTAGCTAATGGAATAGTTATTATGAATGGAATTACAATGACTTGATTAATTCCTATGTCAAGAAATATTTAGGCCTTACTTCAATTCATGATAAAATAAATTTCGGTTTGTTCATATTCACTGTTATTTTATGCTAACTTGTTGCCAAAATAGAGGTCTTGCACTATCACATGACGGCAGCCATGTTAGATTCAATAGGACGTTTGCATGATTGCGTCATTTGACTCCTACTACCACAATGCTTCGCGAATTTTCTTTCTTATTTAAATTTGTATTCCCTCATAAGAATAGTAAGACAATTGGTGCTGATTAACTGAACAAAAGAAAGTGTGCAAGGGAGTCTGGTAGTAGAAGAGATTTTATTGTTTTGCCATCTAAGCACAGACAACACAAGCTGTATTATGGGCAACGGCACGTGATGGTACAAAACCTCTGTAGTAGAACCATTTAACACTGAACACTAATTATTTTAGAGACTCTTTGAACTAAGTCCTTTCAATTTGTCATGACTGCAAACGTACTTTTTAGAAAAGGATATATAATATCAAAAAAATATCGTTGGTGGAAAACTGCTTGTTCAAATCATAACGAACAAAACTAAGCATAAATAATAATCAGAGTAGTTACACTGGAAGGCATTGAGTCAGTAGTATATTGTGTGTATTTTCAAGCTATCGTACTTTGTGCATTTTGTAATTTCACACGTTGCTAAATTTCATGGTAAATTTTTAACCATGAAATGTTTTCTTGTCATATACACTTTAAGATATAAACTCTCATTTTATAAACTAAATTAATTAATATTCATATTATATTGTAATTAAGTAGTTCATATAGTATCCCATGGATACCAGCCAAGAGTTACATTTACATTCATTTACAATTGATTTCATGGGCGGTATTCATTTACAAGCTGAAGGTACAATGGATTTTGCTTCACCATGATAAGACACCCCAGTTGCGCCTTTCCTAAAATCTTTCCAAGCAACAGCTGTACCAGCTTCATTCCCACATTTACCAGCGAACGACGTGATGGTATCACGTGGTAACACCGTGTTCCAGATATTTACACGGGAGATAGAGCCACAAAGAGCATCTTTAGCTACAAAACCACCGCCGTATGAATCCTGATCGTTACCAATGGCAACTATACCGTTAGCTTGTATTACATTGTTTGTTGCTAGATTGAGTACAGTTACTTTAGGGATGCCATCGATGTAGACTGAAACTTGTCCTTGGACGTTTGTCCATGTCATGGCTAGGTGGTGCCAGGCTCCGTCAGCATCGATCTTGTATGGACTGAACTGTCTATGAAACACAAAAAAGCTGATGTAAAACAAGTACATGAGTGTAGTCACATGAAGTTATTTTTAGAGAATTCTGAAACATCAGAAAAAGCAAGACAAGCTACGAAACAATCTAAAGGATTTACCTTTTGAAGTTATTAACCCACAGTCGAAGTACCGAGGCTCGTTGATGTACGAAGATAGCGTTCGAGTAAGCTGAGGTTGCGTACGAAACAAACGTATGGTCAACATCTTTAGTGAGATTGACGAACAGACTGACTGTGAAACTTGTCAGTTGATGCGGCATTTTGGCCAACAAAACATAATCAGATGTACTTTTTCTGGGGAAGTTGATATCGAAGTCTATTAAATAAGACATAATTAATGTTAGAAAAACTTGTTGGACGTTAAACAGTAATAATATATACGATACGATATTTATGTAGAACTCTTTTCCATATGGATATGTTCAAAGGCACTCTACAATGAGTTGTGGACGAGAGTAAGTTAGTATGAGGTGTAGTCACTGAAGGTGGTCACTGACAGGGTTTCTTTACGTCCTCAGTGCGGGCTTTTACGTCCCTCCGATATTGGATAGTAATGATGAGTGTGGAGAGACGGCCGGGATCGTCTTTTAAAAAGGTCATTCACTTTCAAATTTAATTACAAAGGCAGCACCTTCTTCTCAGTTATTTTAAGACCCTGAGTGTTAGTCCAGGCGAAACCACGACCTCACGCACGGGCAGGATGGCGGTTTATTTATAAGAATAATGATCATAATAAACTATTTTTATAGTGCTATCTAAGTCTGTTCTAGACGCTTTACAATGAAAACTAAATAGACTTTTTAACGGGGAAAACAAATAACAGCGAGTTTTATGCCATAACCATTTAAGGATATGTATAAGGTTTATAAACCACATTAACCTGCCATGTTGTCTTGACAACGTTGTCCAGTAAAGTCAGGTAAACATTGACACTGGTATCTTTGGCGTGGATCATCAATAACTGGCCGACATGTTCCTCCATTCAGACAGAGATCAGAGGTGCAAGAAGACTAGAATGAAATGTTGATTTAAACGTACAATTGTAAAGATCGAGATTTGTGGTTGTTACTACTAAGAGAATAGTGTATGAACACCGTCTACGCGTAGCTATACAAGCCATGTAAGCTATATAAGCTATATAAGCCATATATATTATATTTTGAAATATGTATATATATTAGCTCGAATTCCCTAGGGACCATGCCAACTAGTTATGTAACCATACTGGAGATTATGCCAACTACTCTCGACTCTCTCTCTCTCTCTTCTTTCCGAAGATTTGGAGGGAGGAACGAGGTTACAGGTTACAGGTTGCAACACACCTTAAGATCAGTTTTTCGACCATGGGGGCCGATTCCCAACCAGATTGAGAACCCAGACAAAAACACCCGAATCAAGAAAGCGACTAAACAACCTCACATGTTATGTAGGGTCGAGGAATAATTTGTACGCGAGACCCCACAGGTGAGAGGCAAGAGGAGAGTGCACTAACGACTGTTTCACCATTTTCAGTCCCTTAAAAAGCTCTAGTCCCATCCTAGAAGACCTCTCTAGTCCACTTCTAGTTATTCATTCTTATTCTAATGTTCTCCTGACCAACTCACCTCTGGACCATAGTAATAGTAGCCGTCCATTGGTACAATAGAGTCGGGTCTAGACTGCCGCGTCTGGTCGTTAAGCTCACACACAGGGATCCCATCACCTCTGTTCCTTTTATAGTTAAATGACAAACAACGCTGTTCTCTGGAACAATCCATGACACAATCGAAGTCCCTGGAGGCTTGAGTAGACTGGATCACATGACCAACGAGAACTTCTTCTACGTGGAAATATTACAAGACTATTAGAGTTTATTCAAAACTATTGAAAGTCTTTTTGTTCGGCATACAGTTTCATTTTAGTCAGTACAGTTAGCTTTTTTAAAACGTTAAAACGGTTAAAAAATCTTTGATTTTTACACCTTAAGACTAATTGTTAGGCATTTTTATGCCTATACTTTTGACTCCATTGAGGCCCATTGTCCTGTCACGGTTCGCACTAAAAGAAGCACTTAGCATTCGGAAAGCGCGTGTCATGGCAAATAAATCGTTCTCGATATTGATACAACACAATCTTATTAATCAACGATGTGATCAATAATAAAATTAAAAATGACAAGCTCAGCCCTCTGTCTTTCCGCTCTTATTGAGCCAGTTTAAACAAGGTTTTCACGGATTTATGCATGGCAAAATAAGTTCAGCAGCGATGAATAAAATACTGTAAAACGGAACATAGCATAATATAGTATTATATTTTTATATACAATTAGTACAGAAAACAACAAAGCAATACCTTGAGCACTTTTTTGGAACATTTTCTTTTTTGTGTTAAAGATTTCGGTGTTTACTGTGACAACGAGAAGCGAAGTAGCAACCACAGGAATACCACACCAAAACAAGACGCTTTTCATTGCTAAAATGCTGATAATCAGAAAACCTAGCTTTAATAATATTGACTTAATTGCTTTGAAAAGCAATAAATTTTTTCTGTTTGTTGTTCTTATAAACGAAGAAGAATAAAAGTAAGTTAAATATTCTGTCTCTCTCTCTCTATATATATATCAGTTTTTTCTAGTAGTAGTATTTTGAAATATCAACTGTTTCAATGTGATTATCTCTGCTCAATTCTTACCCTTTAGTACCTAAAACAGGAAAAGGAGCTTGTGTTTAGTACGTAATTAAAGTTGTTTTGGTTCCCTGTGCTTCGACGGTTTTTCTCCGGGAGTTGTGGTTTTCCTCCCTCTGAAAAAAAAATCAATTTTGAAATTTCAATTGGAATTCAGTGGATGGAGAACAGCTTTGTGTTAAATTGTGTTAAATTCTATTGATTTATGCATAATTCATTTTATTTTATGTTTACAGTTTTTTTTTCCTTCGTCCGTTTAAATATATTTTCAATCTACTTTCAAATCTTTATATTTCTTCTTTCTTCTTTTCTTTTTCTTTTCTTTTCTTTTCTTTTCTTTTCTTTTTTCTTTTTCACTTGTTAAACCCTGAAACAACCTCTGGGCTGATCAAACTCAAAGCACGGCTAATCGGTTCACAGATCCAATCCTGAAACAACCTCTGGGCTGATAGCAAAGTCAGGGCAAAGCTAACTCACAGATCGAATTATCATTGAAGAAACCTGACAAACAACTCAATTGAACACTAGTCCCGAAAGTTGAGAGGCAACGCACCCACCCAACAGCCAATTTTGATTCTTTAAAGCATTTCCTTACCTTAAAAAGAATCATTGGATGAAAAATCAAATTGAAATCGGAAATCCAGAAGGCCCGTTCAAATTCGTAGCTGACGAACTCACTCAATTCTGTTCTCTCAAAATAGCAGTATGAAGACAGTGGCTTGTACTGTTAGAGTGTCGATCAATTAAAACTGGATCAATGAAAAGTAATAAAAATACGATGATTGATCAGTTATGGAGGCGGTGTGTTTTTTTCCGGTCGATTACACTCGACGAAATAATGGATTTGGTCATCATATGTCCGCTTGGCAAATTTTGGGCAAATATGGTGCTCTATATTTGCCCATACATTTGCCTATGCAGGCAAAGGTCGGGGTAAATTTCTAATAAATTTGCCATTGCTTTGCCATATATCTGAACACATGGGTAAATATGTTATATATTTGCCCTTAGTTTAGACGCATTTACCCAGTGGGGATATATGATAACCGTTTTTGCCCTATATTTGCCATATTGTCAAATGAAGGGCACATATGAAATCAACTTTGCACTAGGCTTTGCCCCATATTTACCTGGGGAGCAAATACAATACCCCAAACTGAGTATATCCGATGTGAGGTTTCCGTTTCAATTTATTGCAATCAAAACTTTTCAAAACAAATCAATAATTTTTCAACTGAATTATGATGGATGTTGGCTTGTTTTTACGATTTACGAGGGGGGAGTGCATGCAGGTCCATCTCAGTCATATGTGTCAATTTTTTCTCCTAACGCATGACATCAATGTTGCGACCACATTAATTCAATCATTGTTTTGCTTTGATGTCATGAAAGTGAGGTTATATGCGTTGATACACACAGGAAAAAACGCGGACGATGTATTTTTAATATGCGTAAGTCGTACATGCGTTTTTTCCAGTGACAATAAGAAAACTCATTAACCCATTAACCTCAGCTGCATTTCAAACCGCTAACATCTGTAATATTATTTGAAGCATCAATTTTGTTTAGTCTAAACATATGAATTCATCTTTTTTATTGGCAATATATGCAATTTCATTCATAATTATTTTAATTCATCTAATTTTAAACTCATCAAAGAATTCATTCAATTTTCATTTTGACTATCTAGTTACTGATGCACAGTTCAAACAGTTTATTTTTGATAGCTTTGAATATTTTTCCTGGATGATACTTTACTGTCATCTCCATCATCCGTACAATTTACGTTGTAAAGGACAAACAATTAATACTCTTTCTTTGTCAATAACATCGTAAGCAGCAACAAACTGGCTGTGTATCCTTTGTATGGGAATGAATGTAGAGGGCCCTTCCATTTCAAACAAGTTTCTGCACCAAATTTCATGTGGTCTGCCAATCCTGTGTCTTTCTGGATGTCGCTGATACCATCGAACCTTTGCCATACACAATGATTCCTGCTTGCCATCAATTATAATGGTTTGTTTAAGAAAGAAATCGACAACACCGGGGCGCAAGTCAAATGAATCGGTCTCAATACTGCCACTATATTGGCCACACCAACAACTTGCAAGAATGAAGGAAGAACGTTCCAGTCTAGAGTCAGAGGACCCCAGCTTTGTCCCCGAATATCCAATGGTACTAATTCTCTCAAACGTATCGGTAACACATTCAATGACCGAGTGTTGAGGTAAAATTGTTTCATAAGCTTTAAAGAGATATTCTGTATAGTCATCATCAAGAACATCAATGGATCGAGGTGAAAAACATGAGTATGCATTCATATTGCTCCACTCTAAGCAACGTAGTACTTGACCAACTGAAAGATGAAGTGTTGATGGTATTGATGGGATGCTTTCGCCAAGTGTTCCTACTTGTTGTGCCTCCTGAAGAAGTTGAAATACTGGTTGGAAAGTTTCTCGAAATCTCTCTGGTAAAGGGATATCTCTTAGTTCATGCTTTTGGAGAAATTTTCTCATGATTTGTATTTCAACAGATCTATTGTTAGTTCGAAACGCTCCTAAAATCCCATTGAAACGTTCGAAGCTGAAAAGCCAAAATGAATATACAGGCCCGTAATCTAAAATACATTGTTTGAGATGCAGGTGTAGATGCATGTTTGGCGTAACACGTTCCTTTCCATATCTTTTTTCAAACGATTTACAAAATTCCACTAGGTAATCATGTCCTTCTTGTAGCTCTTCAGTTGTAATAAGTGGAGAGCAAAGGTGAAAGCAGGACAATACGAATAACCTCCACAGCTCCAAATCATCTGTTGGAACGATATTCCAAATGCAGAATACAGAATACAAGAGAGTCCATGTTTTCCACTGATCAGCAGTAAATCCTCCAAACGATGTTGATATCTTTTTCGGGAGACGCCCAATAAATGATGGTGCTTTGACGTCATCTACCTTTTCCTGGATTTTATTCAAATTTTCTTTAGAAATAATTGGCGTTTCAGCATTTAGCCATACATTTTTCATTAAATGTTTTGCTGTCCCTAAAAACAAATTGTGCATAGGATCAACAACATGGTAACGAGTACAATCGAAGTAAGGCAACTGTAAGAGTTCAGAATATCTTGTTCCAGTGGAAGTTTCAATTTGGTTTCGTTCATCAGCGGTTGTTGCATTGAGTATTTTCTGAGCCTCTCTTCGGTGCTCTTCATTTGTCCTTGGTGTATCGTCATCTTCGAAACCTGAAAAATCCATGCTACTAAAATCTCCGAGAAAAAATCTTGTGCACTTTGAGCACCCTCGGTGAGCAGTACATCCTAAGAAACCGCAAACTTTTCTTAGTGCAGGAATGTCACAAGCAATACAAAGGAGGGCAGCTCGAAAACATCTTGCTGTTCTACTCCCATGAGGCCGAACTTGGATGCCTTCGTGCCACAATAAGTTCAATTCGGCTACAAGTGGTTGTAAGTACGTATTGATATTCAATTTGGGCTCGTGTGGACCAGGTATTACCCCAACTATTATTACGTTTTCCTCTTTGTACCTTTCTTTTCTCGGAAGATTTAGGAGGACCATATATATGACTCCAACGCTATAGACACTGTGCTTAAAAGGCTGAAACCAGTCAACATTCAGCATAAAATCATAATTATTAGGCTGGGCAAGGAAAGGAGTGCCGTTAAAATATTGCCAATCTTTCCACACTTGGCCATCGTAAATATCAACTAAAATATCGTCCGGTACATTCCGATTTCTCCAAATCTCACATTTTTGTACAAAGTCTGGTCGCTTAATAAAGTGAGTTAGAGTGTCTCTGATGCTTTTATAACAATAAACTTTATGTGGGTACAATTTCGTCTGTCCATTTTTCAAACGAATTTCCTTAAGCAATTCCGCTCCACAAGGTGTGCGGCGAAACAATTGACGGTGATTCGGAAAAGCAATGTGAGAACATGGTTTAGCAATGACACGCCCGAATCTTGTTGTTATGCAGTCTTGAAAACGGTATAGGGTGTCGCATTTCGGACAAACAACATACTTTGAATGCTTATCTTTAAAAGAAAGATAATTTTTCAAGAGTTTGAAGGAGCTCGGGAAAACCAATACTGCGGTTGGGAAAATGATTGGCGAAAGCTCACACAAAACCTGAAAAATCGCTTTAAAAAAGGCGAGGAGAATATCAATGCCTCGGTCTGGTACAGAAAAGTATGCAGACCAAAAGCACACAAACAAGGCAATCCAGTTAATAAGGGTCACTCGGGAACTTGCTTCGACGGCAACGCTTATTTCTGCACTAGATTGTTCAAAATCTCTTTCTACGTCTTCGATATCAAAATCCCAAGTTTCAACCAATCTCCTTCTTTCATTTCCTCTTATCTCTTCATGGTCAGATTCACTGTCCAACTTGTCATCCCAAAACACTTGATCTTTTTCCTCAAAGTCATTTATTCCGTCTCCTTTAAACATAAGCAAATACGATGTATTTTATTCATTCGGCATTGTATAACTGCAACATAGTATAAGATAAAGTCTGAAACCATTATAATACTAGAAAAAAAAATGTCAGTAAAAAAAAACCTCATGGGCTAAGGGACCGGTCATTATTTAAGTTGGGGGGGGGGGGGGGGAGAAAAAATTGGGGGGGGGGGGGGGGGCCTGAAATTTTTGCTAGTGAAAGTCTTGAAATTTAAAAATGACTTTTAGGGAAAACTTTTAAATTTTTTACTACAATCCATGGGGGGTTTTCGATAAACTTGGATGCCTTCAAAGGGGGGGCCTTGAAATTTTTTTGCGTCACTGACAATTACTCCTCCACCCCACCCCCCCCCCCTCCCCCACCTCCAACTTAAATAATGACCGGTCCCTAAATGTACAATTTTGACCCAAATTTTGCTCTGAAAATAAATGATTTCCATTGAAAATAAAATATAAATTTCTAAGTCAGCAAAACAACAATTTATAATTCGTGAAAGAAAAATGATAAATCGAAAATAAAAAACCCAAGAGACATATTAAATAAATTACTTATAATTGTATTTCTCTAACTTGACAAACATGTTTTGCCGGATACCATGCTATCTCAGGATGACCACAGTCATGAATTGATTTGGAGACAAAAATGTACAGCAATATCCATTTGAACATAGTAAATTCTTTTTAGCGTTTTAAATGAGTTATCTCTAGCTATGATTTTATAAACTCTTTGAATGAACCTTTCTGAATGAACACTGAGGTTTTAATGGCTACCATAAGCCGATTACTTAATGATGCACCCTTCTTAAAAGTAACGGTGAAAACGAGGCTAAGATAGAAATAGAAAAGAATCATTTGTACCTCTAACTTAATCTCGCTTCAATAACACTAATGCTTGGTAGTAAATCCAATAGGGGAGCTAGATCATGTGCAAATCAGCCGCTTGTTAAAGATTCAGTCTTTTATCTATGCAGTTTGACTTTAACATTTAAAGATTATATAATCTAATCATCAAATAAACGTATAACATCAATACCTTTTTGTGAAGTAGCTGGTAAGAATTCGTCACTTGATGGTTGGTTTGTATTTGGCACATCAGAGGAGTCTTGATCAGTTTGGTCCAAAACGTTTATCTCGCTGTAGTCATTAGAAGAAGTGTCGTTCTGGCCGTCAATCTCGTGAGTGAAAATACTATCATTTGAGTCTTCGTCGTCATTCCGCTGTAATTGCCATTGATTTGTTAAAGGATCATAAAATTCTTCTTTGTGACGGCAAAATACTCTGTAATGTAAATCTTCGTTACAATGAAAGCAATGATAACGCTTTGACATCGCAGAAGACATTTTGTTTTCCAGAACTATATAATTAAAAAGACGGTGTGTATCATTGGGACAATTACTCAAAATCCAAGCATTTTGAATGGCTAACAGCCATATTCCAGCGTAATAAAGTTCCACGTCCATCAACCACATGCCACTGGACAAAAGCACGCCGGATCTTTATTACCGCGCCCTTTTCCTTAGAGCTGTCACTGTTGGCGGCAGATAATGGTACGATGGTTTTAGAGCTAGAAGCTAATCAAGTTTATTGCAATGATATTTCGTGAATCTAGGCTTTAGAAAAAATTTCATAACTTTATAAAATGGAGCAAATAGCTTTAAGATAATAGATATATTACTTAACATGAATCCTGGATACAACTTCAGCATTTTTATAAGACAGTTATTCCTTTTTTTATTATTAGACTTCATTATATGAACGTACATGTCATCACAAGTCACGTGATACGCCGTGATAGATAGGGGGTAGATCTGTTCGGTGGATGTGCTTATTCGTTCATTCGCCTTTTGGTCACAAACAGGTAACAAACTCTGTCGGTCATCTAGTTTCCCGCACATTCTATATCTTTGCTTATAAATTGCGTTCATTCGTCGCGATCAAAAAATGGGAAGAACATCTACACCTTTACCAGGACGCCCAATGCCAATCCATTCTGTTACTGCAACTACCAGTACAAGCAGTACGAGTAGACATACTGAAAATGGCGCCAATTCTCAAAGGCTTAATATACTTATTCCCTCTGTCCCTGGTGGTAACGAGGATGTGCTAAGAGAACACAGAAATCGCCTATTGCAAGCAACAAGCGAGAATGAGAACGTTGACCCCGACAGCGAAAAAGAAGAAATTTCTTCAAATTTCGAAACGATTGTAAAACAGTTTAAAGAACTGCAAGAACAAAACCGCCAAATACTAGCGGCCTTAAAAGAAAGCCAGCAGGACAAAGACAACAGCAAGACCAAGATTACTGTCTCAAAGGCTGTTGCAGTAAGTAAAGTGGCAATATTTAAAAAAGCAAGCTATTTTTATTGATAATTTTACTGGGAATTCTTGGCGCGAAGAGTAGTTGGTATAATTATGCAGCGGTATAATTTATGCAATGCTAAAATTGGCGGGAAACCCGCCATGGTAGTGGTTAATGCTACCAAACTTTACTATTGATTTCCAATAACAAGACACTGAATGATAATGATAATTTCCTTTTTTGTAAAGGAATTGATTTGATTTCGATTTTTTCCCCAATATTATACAATCACAGCCATAAAAATAATGAAAACATTATTACTATGTCTAAGAATAACTTAAGGTACATCTTATGATTTTAATGAATTATATTATGTTTGAAATAAAATAACATGGAAAAAAAAAAAAAAAAAAAAAACGAAACAAAACAAAGCAAAAACAAATGGATGCTAAAGGAGTAATTGTCGGCCAAATGCCAAAATTTCTAACAAATTTTGTCTCAAGTTTTAATATATGGGTACTTGATATAATTTCAGCTGCCCTTAAAAGTCACTTTCTGACGAGAAGAAAGAGAAACAAAAGAGAGCGTTCAGGGGCCCTTGGAAGGCATCAAAAGATGCAGCGGAAAACACAAAGAAAACAAAATGTGAGTAAACTGAATTTGCAACGATTATGACTTTGTTTAATAAGAAACTTTGACTGACGGTGTTTTTTTTTTTTTTCTTTTTTCTTTTAGCTCCTAAAATCCAGATCCAAGGCAGCGGACTTGTCAACCTCGCTATCACCAGGGGACAAAGAGAAAGTCAAGGCAATTATGAAACTGGAGTATATGTCATCAGAGGAGTCGATGTCAGAGGCGGATGACCAGGCTGATGACGATACAGCGGACAGTGGCTCTGATAACGAAGGGGGCCCTACTAAGCAGAGTAAAGTTTTAATAAAACACCCTCTGCCATGGAGAAGCCCCCTAGCTAATCAGTTCATGGAAAGCATGGACCGAAAGGCAAAAAGGAGGCTGTCAGAGCGCAGTCTCACCATGCTTTTGAAGCGGAAAATCGGGGAGCCGTCAAGACGCCCAAGGCCATCTGGAGGTCCCGAATGGGCATTGAGAGCCTAAAGGTTTTTATCAAATCAAGGGCACTGGGACACCGAACGTGGTTGGGGTTTCTACGAGTTTTATGAATTAAATCTTGTGTCACTGTTCCTCCGTTCCTTTGGCCTGATTTCTAGGGTTTTCGTTCTTCTTTCGATTACTTGAACGTTATACTCGTTTACTTGAAGAAATCCAAAGGTCAAACGGTATAGCAGCGGCTATCTAAGCCTATTGACCTTTGGATTTCTTAAAGTAAACGAGTATAATGTTCAAATAATCGAAAGAAGAAGGAAAACCCTAGAAATCAGGCCAAAGGAACGGAGGAACAGTGACACAAGATTTAATTCATAAAACTCGTAGAAACCCAACCACGTTCGGTGTCCTTAATTAAGTTTTTGCAGTTATAAATGAAGTGTACTACTACAGAATATCTAAAAAGAATCGTACATAAGCCACAGATCGATTGACAACTAAATATATTATGATCTCCTTTCACAAATTCTGTCACAAGATGAAACAAACACCTATAATTAATTTACAGAACTAGCATTTTCAATTAGTTGTAGTTAACAAATTGTTCATAGTTAATCAGTCGTCAAGAAAAGGAAATTCACAATAAAAATGTTTCAGTATGATTTATGTCTTTTTTCCTGCTTCTTAGTATAGGTTAGCTATGTTTAAAGTATGAGGTGGTTGTCACGACATATATCGTTTCTATTTTTTTTGGCCTGCCATAAGTGACAATAGCTGAAGACTGATAATATAGTTAAATTTAGCAAATATGATGAGCATAATTCAACTGAGCAAATATGGCTAAGACGCGCTGGTACATCTAAGGCATTAAGGGGGCATTAATCACATATACGGTCAGAGCATATCGCATGGTATATGTAAGGCATAAATCACATATACGGCCTGGAAAAATACAGGGTATATGTAAGGCATTAATCACATATACGACCTGGGCAAAGACAGGGTATACGTAAGGCATTAATCACATATACGGCCTGGGCAAACACAGGTTATATGTAAGGCATAAATCACATATACGACCTTGGAAAATACAGGGTATATGTAAGGCATAAATCACATATACGGCCTGGGCAAACACAGGGTATATGTAAGGCATAAATCACATATACGGCCTGGGAAAATACAGGGTATATGTAAGGCATAAATCACATATACGGCCTGGGGAAACACAGGGTATATGTAAGGCATAAATCACATATACGGCCTGGGCAAAGACAGGGTATATGTAAGGCATAAAACACATATACGGCCTGGGCAAAGACAGGGTATAAGTAAGGCATAAATCACATATACGGCCTGGGAAAATACAGGGAATAATTAAGGCATTAATCACATATAAGGTCTGGGCAAAGACAGGGTAAATGTAAGGCATTAATCACATATACGGCCTGGGAAAATACAGGGTATATGTAAGGCATGAATCACATATACGGCCTGGGGAAACACAGGGTATACGTAAGACATAAAACACATATACGGGCTGGGCAAATACGTGCACATATCAAATGAGCATTCACATTTACTACCGGGTAAATGTATGGATGATATGATATCTGCTATATATTTGCCGTTTGGGATTTTACTGGGCCATACGGACTTTGCCATCTGTGCCCATGGGATAAATGTGTAGGTACATATCATATACAGTCATTGGGCAAATATTGTTTACTATTAGTCAAATATGATATTTGCCCATATATTTGTCTATATGTTTGCCTACATGACAAATCCATTTTTTCGTCGAGTGTTATTAAGTGCTTTTAATTGACTTTTGACGCCTGCAGACCTGATTACCGCCTATGAAATTACGAATCTCTACTCGGCTGTTTGCTTGCGTTTTTGAAAATAGAAACATGACAATGATTAGTATTGAAACTTTTAGAATGAATAATGAAAAACTAATAAATACATTATTGATTATAAATGTAAAAAAGCTACGCTTCACGTTCATTAACTTTAAGAAAAATGTCTTCAATAAAATTGGACTCACAAGAAGTTTAAACAGATGGATTACTTCTCTCAATATTTTCCTTATAATTGAGATTTGCAAGAACATGACGTTAACTGAGAACTATGGTTAAGCTCTCTTGGATACTCCGCGTTTGCTTGTTTTAATAAGGCTTACTATTTATTTTACAACAGGTTTTTTTCGGAAAATTAATTACGAAGTTATTTGTTTTTCACTATGATTTTAGATTCGAATATATTGCGCGTTGTGATTGGTCGAGTGACAATAAGCACTGCTGATCAGTTTATGATAATTTATAAATAAGATTATTTTGTAGTAATTGATCTAAATTTCTGTTGAAGCTTCAACAGACATAAGGTACTTCATTTATGGAATGAAATGCAAGTACGAGTTTACAGCTCAGAGTGACAAATGATAAATTAAGGTGCTGACACACGGTGCAACATTGCACGCAACATTGCAAGCAACAAATTTGAATCGGGGTGGCACACATTGCAACAAAAAATGTATGGTCAAAAGTTATAAATTTGGTGCAAGCTGATTTGCTGGAAATTTCAAAATGTTGCAGGTAATGTTGCACTGTGTGTCAGCACCTTTTTTCGATAAGTTTGATGTTATAAATAAAATCAAGTATCATATGCCGATGTGTCGACACGTTTGCCATATGATATTCAACGTTTTTGGTAGTTAACGGTTCGCCAACAGTAAAGTCAACAGTAAAGTCAAGTCTTAATGTGATGGTTGAAATCAAACTTTAATTTCAACTTTATCAATTTAAAAATTGATAAAGTTCTATAATGTGATAGTTAATTACGGATTTCTAAAAGCCATCTCAATGTCTGTTAATAGTCCCTTTCACAGTTCCATGCGCCATCTTGAAAGGTAGCCGTGCCCTTTTTAACACCTTGGACAATTATTCACAGGCCTCTATCACTGCAAGCTCACCGTTCGTCTCTCTTCGATGCAAAGGCACGCCTACCTTTAAAGATGGCGAAGGAACCGTGAAGGAGACTATTTCTTAAGAATAGCATTTGATCATTGTGCTGAACTACGATACGACTGAGCTTCTTATCAAATGTAAGGGTCGGAATAGCATTGCATGGATCACATTTTTATGAGGATTTTACAAGAACGGCGTTGTAAACGTTTTCACCGTCAGGTCCATCTGCACTATCACAATATGAGATGCATATACGGACTGTAACGGTTCTTCCATGAGCGAAAAGTCCCTGTTTGAGTATTGCTACTAAGAGCTATTATGTATTCACGCCATACCACAGTGTTTCCAATACTTTACCAACGCACTTTTAATCACAGAAATTCCAATAAAAAGAATTTTAAGACTATTATCTATTTTACCCTATTATCGTTTATATGGAGATAATGTGCTAGTATAATATTCATGTTAAACTTCGAAGCGATATTCAAATTCAACTTGGCTAAAAACTAACTAAAATAAATAAAAAAAGCATTAGCATTAAAAAGTGCGTTTTCACAATTGTGTGCTTAAATCGTTTTCTATATAATGCGTTTGCGGTGCTCCCTGATCACTTGAACGGAATCGTACAATTTACCAACAGCATAGGATGTTGATAGACGTCAAGCAAAGTTTTTCCATGCCAAGTGACTGTAGAATGTCATTGAAAAGTTACTTGATTTCTCATGGGTATTTACATGCTGAAGGTAAAATGGATTTTGCTTCACCATGATACGACACCCCAGCTACACCTTTTTTGAAATCTTTCCAAGCAACAGCTGTACCAGCTTCATTCCCACATTTACCAGCTAACGATGTGATGACATCACGTGATAACACCGTGTTCCAGATATTAACACGGGAGATAGAGCCACAAAGAGCATCTTTAGCTAAAAAACCACCGCCGTATGAATCCTGATCGTTACCAATGGCAACTATGCCGTTAGCTTCTATCATTTGACCATTTGCGTAATTCAGTACAGCGATTGGGAGCACACCATCTATGTACAACTTAACTTCCCCTTGAGAGCTCTCCCAAGTCAGAGCTAGATGATGCCATCTACCGTCAGCACGTATTTTCCATGGTTTGAATTCCCTTAAAAATGGATACAAACAGATAGCTTATAAATCACTGAAATTCAGTCTCATTACATTTTGATAGTTTTATGATATCCATAAGTCAAAAGCAAAGAAATGGCACTTATAAAGATTTTTTGTTACAGTGCGAATATACCAACTAAGGCCACCCAGACAACTTTAATACGAAGTAGACAATCACAATTAAGTATTTAAGCGATAGGATCTGCATAAATTTTCACATTTTCTCCTTCAAAAGCAACACCTCGTGAGTCCACAGCATTTTGACGGCTATTATCCAGGTGTATGTGTATGATCAGGAGTGAACAAGCAACATTTTTAACTTCAGAATAGTCGTCACCATCTTGTTATTCAGCGTCAAAAATTTGCTTTTAACTGTTTGGGTAGTGTAAAGAATTCTTTATTACCGTGTATTCTACAGCCCGCTTACAACCTCACCTCGAGGCCAAGGTCAAGGTCGCTTTCCCACAGGGTAACCGTCTATCATCACAATAGTTTGGTTAATTTACTCGCACCGTAAATTAGCTTACCTCATAATGTTGTTAACTCGTAGTTGAAGTACTGATCCTCGTTGATGAAAAAAGAGTGCGTTATCAATGGAAGGCGTTGAGTACGAAACGAACGAGTGATCAACATCTTTAGTGAGATTGACGAACATACTGACTGTGAAACTTGTCAGTTGATGCGGCATTTTGACCAACAAAACATAATCAGAAGCACTTTGTCTGGTGGGGAAGTTGATGTCAAAGTCTGTGAATAAAGTGAGAAATGAAATTTGACTAATCATATCCACTACAGATGGGAATCAAGGAATACGTAAGCGGCCGTAGAGCACTCGCCTCTCACCTCGATCAGGAGCTTCGGGTTCGATCCTAGACCTACACTTGGCCGGCATCACATATGGGTGAGAAATTGTTGAGTGTTGGCCTTGACTCAAGGGTTTTTCTCTTGGTTCTCCGGTAATTAGTTCTCCCTTTGCAAAACCTAACACGCTAAATTCCAATTTTATCTGCGAGTGCCCTGACTTTGAGCAGCTCAGAGACTATTTCAGGGTATCCATAACACTCAAATGCCACATCTTTTTTGAAATTACAATTGACAGCTGTATTGAATTCTTCCACTCCAAACAAGGGTTGTATAGGTACAACCACGCAGCTAAAGCAAACCAAGAAAGACTCCCATTTAGATTGCATTTCTGTTTACTTTGGTCTGCTACTAAAAGCGTTGTCGTTGTCAACAATTCAGTGAAATCATTTTATTTGCAGCAATGTCCCTTATGGGCTACTGCACTATTTCCATCAGGTACTCGGGTTTTTCGTCCCTGTTCCCTTAGTTTCACTGTGACGCGCTGAATAGTTTCATATCCTATTAATGGCAGCCCAATTATTCTCTTTGTATTCTTATTTCTCAAGATTAGTCTGTCACATCATAAAGTGAGAGACGTCATCCTTACCCATTGAAAGGATCTTAAAATAACGGAAAAATACTGTCATCCTACTCAAGATCAGATTTCTCTAGAGAATCCTTGAAATAAAGCAATATTTCTGGGCTGGCAAAGCTTCAGCATGCCACATGCGCCTTCTGCATGGTGCGAAGAACAGTAAAGTAATGCTTCAATATTATATCATCCACAGTACTGACCTTCACTTGGATATTGACAGCGTTCACCAGTAAAGTCAGGTAAACATTGACACTGGTATCTTTGGTGTGAATCATCAATAACTGGCCGACATGTTCCTCCATTCAGACAGAGATCAGAGGTGCAGGAAGACTAGTAAATAAATAAAATGTAAAATAAGAGCGGTCTTGAGAGAGAAAAAAAACGCATGCGAAGAAAATTACATAGATAAAGACGGAGATGGAAAATCGCTAGTAATAACACAAAAGAAAAGAAAAAAATATCCTTTCAAATAAAATCATTCTGTTAACTCGTAAAGCCGGATGACGCCAAAGGCCAACTGATTATATTAATGGGCTGTCTGTACCTTAGCATCATGATTAGTACGCACCTCTGGACCATAGTAGTAGTAGCCGTGCATTGGTACAACAGAGTCGGGCCTAGACTGTCGCGTCTGGTCGTTTAACTCACACACAGGGATCCCATCATCTCTGTTACTTTTATAGTTAAATGACAAACAACGCTGTTCTCTGGAACAATCCATGAAACAATCGATGTCACTGGAGGTTTCAGCAGACTGGATCACATGACCAAAGAGAGCTTCTTCTGCAGTGTTAAATTTTTGATAAAGAAATATTTCCATTTTTCTTATATCATAGATTATATAATAAATAAATGTTTTTTTTTTTTTTAAATTATAAATTATCATCGATTATAAATAAATCATGTCGGCGATGGCATCGATTATGAGTCTAATATAATTGATTACGAATAAATGTTTTTTCTAATGTCAATAATAATGATGGTACATAGAACATATCGCCATGGGACCCCCACAGTTGCCTCATATGTCAATGTCCGGCTGCCCATCCAGCGTGGTTGGTTCGTGTAATATATTGATTAAACCAATTCCGAGGTTAAGGAAAAATAGGTCGAGGTCGAATTATTTTAAAAGACGAAATATTCACAAAATGGCGTCTATTTTCGTCCCTAATACAGTCCCAAAATGCATTGCAATTTCATTTCGACCAACAAACTCGGAATGGTTAATGCAGAAGACGTTGGATCGAGTCCCGCAAAAGGCATATGATATTTTCCCTTAATGTTTATTGGTACTCGATTGACACATTCATTAGATGTCTTATACGAGCGTAGTCATGCTGGAATCATGTCCAAATTAGTATAGGAAATCGCACGATCTCGAGTACAATTTGGAAATTAATAGACACGAGTAATGTTTTGAAAGTTCTTGTAATTACACGAGCCTTTAGGCGAGTGCAATTAAAGAACTTTCAAAACATTACGAGTGTCTATTAATTCCAAATTGTACGAGAAGATCGTGTGATTTTTTGTTTATAGTTCACTCAACAAAATTTTCGACGCCGTTCATCTTTGTCTATTTGGCGGCCGATTTTCAGTCCATCGCGCAACTAAAATGCATAAAAAAGATTAGTTCTTACAGCTTTAAAATTTTATTTATATGTTTTTTAAGTACAAAATGATAGAAAATAATTGTTTTGATATTGTTTTGGCCGTGTTGCCATAGCGACTTAATTCGGTACTCCTACGGAGTACAATTAACGCTATAATTGTACTCCTCTCGACCAATCAGAGTCGAGTAATTTTGTTGAGTGTACTATAAGTTATGAAACGATTTACTTAGAAAAAAAGCGGGAAAACAATTAAATCCAATTTTGTTCCCATCCTCTTAGAAAGTATAAGATTTATGTCTATTTTAAGCCGCAATTTACTTGTTTTATTAAGATGAGGAAAAAGGAGAAGAAAAACATAAGATTTATGTCAATTTTAAGACGCAATTTACTTGTTTTATTAAGATGAGGAAAAAGGAGAAGATAAAGTTATTATATACCTTGAGCACTTCGCTGGAACATTTTCTTTCTTGTGTTGGTGTTTTCGGCGTTTACTGTTACAACGAGAAGCGATGTGACAACCACAGGAATACCACACCAAAACAAGACTCTTCTCATGTTTCCTGGTTGAGCTCTTTTGGAAAGATCCAAAAATACAAAAAATGAAAATATCTAAAATTTCATTGTACGCAAGCATTTGATTAGCTCAATAGATAGCTAAAGGCTTCGGCTTGCGGCCGTCTTCAGTTCTCTAAAAATTTGACTCAATCACCATATTTCTTTGGCGCATTTTTGCTTTATTGCTTTATAAGATTCTTATTTTATCCCAATCGATTTTGGCGATTGGCGTGTTCATATAAGTAGGATTTGTCGGTGTTACTCTAGCATGTCATTTAATCGGATGCTCGGATGCTCCATCTTCTTTGTGTTAAGTCGAATCTCCAAGGCACTCCAATATATAACAACTGTTATCTTTCCGTTGAGCACGAAGATATATTTCATACTTGTACGTTTACTGATGATAACCCTGAAGATGGCCGCCAAGGCCGTAAACTTAGTTGAATATCAAAAATACAAACGAAGATGAAACTTTATATATTGAAATTATATATAAAAAAAACGTTGCATGCACATGGCTTACTTTATCTATTTAGTTTTTCTTTTTGTGCAAAATTGGTAAACATGTACCTCGAATGCTTGTTTTGCCGTCGCAATAAAGATTCTTTTTTCTTCTTTTGCAGCTCATTTAGAGCATAACATTAGAAATTTCTTTTCGTTTTGTTTTTTTCCCCTTCGATATATACATTCAATAACCGCGACGATTAACAAGAGATTGGCTGAACGTGTCGTACATTAACTCAAATAATTAGAAATAAGATCTAGCTAAAGAAAATATATACCTGCAGATTCGGTGAAGGTTGGTTGCCGTTGGTTTAAGCAAGACAGTTCAGTTTTACCAGTCGACAGCAATACAGCAGTATACCGTAGGGCAGACCAGATTTTACATATTTATGTCATCTTAGTTTTAAGAATACAATAAAACATGATATAAAGAAAACATTTTTGACATAACATTGGTGTAAAACTGAATAGTGTCAATTTATTGATTAATCAGCTGGATGCGGCTTCATTTGTCAATGAAAAATGGCGTTCAATTTATCTCGGATGAAAGTCAAAAAAAAATCTTTAAATCAATAAACAAGCGCCAAAATTATTTATAGGAAAAAGTCTACTGTTCTAAAGCAACAAAGAATTCGGAAGTTAAATCATGAAATTACATATACGATATGCATTGGTGCGTGCTTGCCCATACAGGGCCAACTTGACATGATCAGTCGGATAGCGCAATCCACCTTTCGCACAACCGGGCCCAGTTTGCTGGCCGAAATTTTTTTTCGGTTAAAAACTTGCTTCATGAAATCGTGACACAATTCGCATCTATAACTTTCCAAGCAATAATCACCTTAGTACTTATCGTCGAGATATTTTTCCCCGAAGAGTTTGAAGTTCTCAGTGAGGAATATACTAACGTTTTAAAAAAAGCATTGACAGTAATTTCTTCAGTAATTCTTTTCTTTATCACCAACCGTATTTGCTAGTGTTTACTTTCTAGCAGGTGAGTTTTCAAGGTGGGGATTAAATTGAATTGGCACATCACATCGTCATAAAGCGGGATGAAAATTGATTGAAGAAATGCCAAAATCACAAGAAATATAGTTTATTATGTGTTCATTGTAAAGACAAAATTCGTACATTCTTTATTCCAGATCGCTAATGGTCATAATGGGTAATGGAGATACAAAAATCTGATATAGACTTATAGAATTGAAAATTATTGAAAAAAGTAAATTGCGAAACTGTCATGAAGTTTTTTTTTTCCATTTAACGAAGTCCAAATCCTACACCCTCCTAAAAAGGAACCCGACATGTATATATATAGCTGTATATTTTATTTAGAAAACAATTAAAACCTTCCGATGAGCATATATTTCATTTCTATAAGTTAAAAATGTCTTCCAAACGATCTTATGAATGAGATGTACCAATATTTGGTGTGTTTTTCCACCCCTGTGTGAAAACTAATCTATATTAATTACCTAATACCGTAGTTTTAAACCCATGGTAGTACTTTTATGAACTTGAGTAGCCAATATTGAAATATCAAGTTTAAAATATTAGCATTAGAAATATAATTCAGAGTCATCCTAATCGATTTTGCATGCAATAATGTAAGGCTCTGAGCATCAACACCAATTGATATCACGGGTATTTACATGCTGAAGGTACAATGGATTTTGTTTCACCGTGATACGACATCCCAGCTACACCTTTCTTGAAATCTTTCCAAGCAACAGCCGTACCAGCTTCATTCCCACATTTACCAGCTAACGATGTGATGACATCACGTGGTAACACCGTGTTCCAGATATTAACACGGGAGATTGAGCCACAAAGAGCATCTTTAGCTACAAAACCACCGCCGTATGAATCCTGATCGTTACCAATGGCAACTATACCGTTAGCTTGGATTACGTTGTTTGTTGCTACATTGAGTACCGTTACTTTAGGGATGCCATCAATGTAGACTGTAATTTGTCCTCGGACGTTTGTCCATGTCATGGCTAGGTGGTGCCAGGCTCCGTCAGCATCGATCTTGTAAGGACTGAACTGTCTATAAAACAATAAGAACACGCGAAAGACATGTAACGTGTGTAAACGTAGAGGATTTCAGAAGGAGGATCGTTCTTGTCTTCAACTTAGCATTCGCCCCTACCTATAACACAACCTAATCAATAAAAAAAACCCTCTAAATTTTAAGAAGAATTAAGTTGCGTAAAAGGGTTTCTTGCGCCCTTTTCTTTGTAGACCGGCCAATTTGGTCTAAATACGTAAGAAAAGAGCTATTAGAAAAAAAGGCTGGTAAACGAAAAGAGTTATTGCATGCTGCAAGTTGCAATCCATGCCCAAGATACGCGATGGAAGTGCAATCATCGATAGATCACTGCAACATAAAATTTTCCATAACTTTCCAGGTCTGCGCGTTTTTCCGCCATAATTTGTTTTGTGTTGACATTACATTTACAGTACTCTATACATTTCAAGCTTAGTAAGCAACTACGGAAACAAGCAACATGCAACATGCGACATGCGACATGCGACATGCGACATGCGACATGCGACATGCGACATGCGACATGCGACATGCGACATGCGACATGCGACATGCGACATGCGACATGCGACATGCGACATGCGACATGCGACATGCGACATGCGACATGCGACATGCGACATGCGACATGCGACATGCGACATGCGACATGCGACATGCGACATGCGACATGCGACATGCGACATGCAACACGCAACATGCATCATGCCACAACACCAACCTTTTTTTAAATAGCTTTACACATAACCACTATTTGTAATAAAAGATCGTTATTACCTTTCAATGTTATTAACCCACAGTCCAAGTTTCGAGTTTCGCTGGTGCACAAACATAGCGTTCTGGTGAGTTTGGGTTGCGTATGAAACGAACGAGTGATCAACATCTTTAGTGAGATTGACGAACAGACTGACTGTGAAACTTGTCAGTTGATGCGGCATTTTGGCCAACAAAACATAATCAGATGCACTTTGTCTGGGAAAGTCGATATCGAAGTCTATTGAATAAAGTATAATAATTGATATTAGAAAAACATTTTGAACGTTTACCCTATTCAAACCGAGCTTTGTTGGCCTAATAGGCCTAATAGCTCGTGTCTGCTAACTCTTTCCTTGTTATTAGCCACAGCAATGACGATATGTGACGTACTAGTGATGTCATATAGATTGGAAAACAGCTTAAACTTTCAATAACACTATTACCGGTGCTAAATATAATAATTATAGTAATTCAAGAACAACATTATAAACCTGCTATGTAGTCTTGACAACGTTGTCCAGTAAAGTCCGGTAAACATTGACACTGGTATCTTTGGTGTGGATCATCAATAACTGGCCGACATGTTCCTCCATTCAAACACAAATCAGACGTACAGGAAGACTAGAAATTGAATAATAACAAAAGATAAAACATCCTTGAATCAAATATAATTAACTATACATTTTATAACCATTTATCGGTCTCCTCTATTTTTTCCATTCCAATAGCTAACGAATCTTCTAACCTCTGGACCATAGTAGTAGTAGCCGTGCATTGGTACAACAGAGTCGGGCCTAGACTGCCGTGTCTGGTTGTTTAGCTCACACACAGGTATCCCATCACCTCTGTTACTTTTATAGTTAAATGACAAACAACGCTGTTCTCTGGAACAATCCATAAAACAATCGATGTCACTGGAGGTTTCAGCAGACTGGATCACATGACCAACGAGAGCTTCTTCTATCACGAGGAAGGAAAAACATGACAATTCTTTAATGTCACAAGTTGAAAGATATCATTTGTTGACCGAATATGCAAGTGCTATATAAACAACCATTTCTTACAAGTATCAATGTCAGCTATTGCAAGCAAGACTAATGCCATAATTGTAAACAATAATTTTTCTTTACTCTTATTGAATGAAAGTGAGAGGAATAAGAAAAAGTGATGAAATTAAAAAAAAGGAAAGGAAGGAAGGAAGGAAGGAAGGAAGGAAGGAAGGAAGGAAGAAAGCTGCAATACCTTGAGCACTTCTTTGGAATATTTTCTTGATGTTTTCGGTGTTTACTGTGACAAAGAGAAGCGAAGTGACAACCACATGAATACCACACCAAAACAGCACACTTCTCATGGTTTCTGGTTGTTAATTCTCTGACAAAATCATCGATATAAGAAAATTGTTAGAAGCGTTTGTAGCAAATTTGAATCCTTTGAATATTTATATTTATATTATGAAATCTTCTTTTCTTAAACTAGTTTGGAATTCTTTACAACTGACAATTTCAAGGCACAACCAGCTGCAAAAATATCAGGTCTAAGATACCAAGCCAGCAATGAGTTTTCACCATTAAAAAGATTAAGAATATTAATCTAGAATCACCATTTCTTCTTTTGCCTGCCAAACAGCTCAAATTAGAGATAAGATAGTTTGGTAATGCTTTTGAACCTAAATTAGATTGAATACACCTAATTGCAAGAACGTTGTCATACGATATTAGAACATTAGTAATTTAGTGAGAAAGGAATACATTAAAAGACAAAAGCCGGGAAAGTTCAGCTTCAGTGATCTTCTTTTGTTTTTTAATGTGATTCCTATCCCACTAAATCACTTCTGTTCTATTTTCGTATGACTACGTTCTTGCAAGTAGGTTTAATTATATATTGTTGTTGTTGTTGTTGTTGTTGTTGTTGTCGTTGTCTTTAAGGAATATATTGAAATTTATAGGTACACCTAAGGTAGTTTTACCTGAGTATTTTACAGCTTTTTACATACTGAACAGTAACACACCGTTGAATAAATAAGTCCCACACCAGTCAAACAACCAGGCATTAATAAAGCTGTGTCAGCTCCTCGTTAATTCTAGAGGACAAAACGACAAGTCAGGAAGTTTGTAATTTGATTGGCTAGAAGTGTACAGCTTTATTTGATAACGAAGTAACAGACAGTCGAATTCAAACAAAAGTATTTTTGTAGTTCATAACTTAATTAACTTTTTGTCGTTTATTTGTATAAAGATTCAGTCATTTATGAAGTTTATTGAAAAAAACAAAGATGAAAAGATTCACATATGTGTGTAACAGTAGAGTTGAAGTTAAGTTTATTTGCCGCATTTTAGATATTTTCCCACGTTGTACATCAATAAAACCCTTTTTTTAATTTTTAATTTTTTGTTTTAAAACCAATACGGTCTCATTTGGGATATGACTTAACTTTGGGTTTGCGTAAAACGTAGTTTGGTTGGGATTACGTTTGTCCATCATGTATCTAAAAAGCCACCTGCAAATGTACAGAATCGCAATCGCAAACCTAATCAGTTGAATACCGCCGTATTTGCTTTACATGGCTTACTTTATTGTAAATTCATATTCCTATCTTATTTCATCATTTCAAGATGCCATTATATCTATTTGTTCATACAGCAGAAAAAACTTGCAGAGATATAAAAGATGTATGGCTATGACGTCATTTTTAATTGAACTCATGGTGTTAGCCAATCAGCGCTCGAGAAATTTTATAATTGTGGTAAAATAGTTCATATAGAAGAAAAAGTATACCTGTCATTAGGAGGAACACGACTAAAACCAAGTATATGCGCTTACCAATCATTCCTAAACATCTTAGTTTAAAGATATAATGGTTCTTTAAAATCGTTAAATTTGTTTTTAATATATAACCGTTGCAAGACTTGTGAAGGTAAATTTAATGGGGTCTTACCTATTTACCAAACACGGTTGCTATATGAAAATATGAAAATATATAAATTGATCAATGGGCGCGTCTTGTACAAACGAGTGTGTATTCACCATTTTATTATTTACAACAATCAGTCCACAAAAAGCTAAAATGTGTTCTTTTATTTTATTAAGGTCCATTGCTGTAGTAAGTAATGTACGTACTTAGAAACAATACGAGTTGATTAGTAGCCAGATTAATTTGGTTGAATAGCTGAATCTTATAACGCACAACCGAGACTAAGGCTGAGCAAAGAGAACTCGAAACTGGAGTATTATGTTTAAACTTGGCTTCATTAGTCATTTGCATGTAGCGTCAAAGTTATCTCGTGTTCTGGTTACGTCCTTTACGTAATTCCACCATCGATCAACTCTTTTTTACTATTAAAATCAGTAGACCGCGGCACCCAGTCTTTTTTTAGTCACTTACCAGAATCTGTCACGTGATAGCTTTTTTACTTACCACGTGGACACAATTTTCACAACACGTGATATCGTTCCTGCTCAATTGCCGCCGTTTTTTGTTTCACTCTTTAGTTAAACTGAGCACTGAGGAAGATAAATGTCTCAGTTTTCGATGTATCAGCTAAAAATTAAGTTAGATAATGACAGGTATGGTGTCTCTTTTATTGGCCCCGATGAAGTTGACAAATTTGATTACAGTTCACTGGTTGAGAGAATTCGCGCCCTTTCAAAACGCTACAGTTATCTACAGCCTGAACAGCTCCGAGTGCAATACTGTGACGATGAGAAATGTTTTGTCGATCTCGCTCCAAATAATCCATGTGCTTTTGCGGAAATGTTTAGATGTGCTTCTCCGGTAGAAAACACAGACTTTAAACGAATTACCCTTAGAGATGAAGAAGCTAACTCTCCCGTGTTTAGCCCACCGACGAAAGTTAAGCGACAAGAACAAAGACCACTTTCTAGTCGAAGTTCACGAAGTTTATTTGCTGATCTTCCTCCTTCAGCCAAAGCAGGGCCAGCCACACAATTGTTATCTCAACCGTCCACAAGCTTTACATGTAAACCAGATGCACCGAGTAGCTGTCAACCAGTTACACCAAAGTTGTTTTTCAAGTCTCCCTTGGAGAAATATATTGATAACCTAAAAGAAAACTTGCGAGATGCTAAAGAAAGAGAACGAAGAGTCTCCGAGTGGCTGCAAGAACGCTCTGAAAAGAATAGACAAAGTCAAATTCAACGTGAGGGACCGATGTGTAGCAATTGTCACCGCAGGGAAGGACATAATCGCCTGAATTGCCCATACCAGAAGTGTGATACTTTCTTTCATTGTAGAGAACTGACTAAACACCCTGAAGTAAAATCAGAAGTAAAAGAGGTAGAGCGACAGCAGCGAGACCTGGTCAAAGAGATTTCATCCATTGAAAATGATTTAAAAGTAAAACAGGCAGCTTCTGCTTCAATCAAAGAACGGTATATTTACAAAGTCAGGACTTCTCTCATTGAGAGCGATCCTACCAAATACTTAAACGTCGGTGCCGATGGAACACAGTTGGAGAATTGGTTTCAGTTGAACAAAGATTCCAAAAAACTTGAAAACATTCTTAAAGGCAAAATTCCACCTCCTGGGTTTGATATACAAAAGGCGCTGAATGAAACTGACCCAACTTTGAATCTGTCTGTCCTTCAAAGCGGGAAAACAAGCGTGCGAAATCCATATCGAAGGCTTTGGGAGGATCGAGGTATTAACTGGCCGACTGCTACTAGTACAAGTACTAATACTGTTGCGGGATCTGATGATTACCAGCTGGCCCTTGGGATTCAAAGAAGTTTAAATGAATGAACTTTTTGGCATATACTGATGTTGACTATGTTATATGCTGTTGACCGATGATGACTGTAAAATTATACTTACTTTAAATGTTATGTTGATCATAATGAGTTAATACCGTTGACTTTCACTATGGAATATACATACCGAATTCTAGTTGAATTATTTACTGTCATGATATTTTCACGAATTGTTTTGCAAGAAATCTACTATACTGCGACGAACAAAATGCCGCGTCGTGCCATAGTTAATTACAAGCCAAAGTGACCAAGGGTAATTTTGTCCTTTTTAGGGATATTTTGAATTCACCAGCATGCCTGTGACTTAGTTATTGTTAAGTTTTTCTCAAACATTGCGTCAAGAAAGTTGTCATGTAAATAAAATGCAATGATAAAAAACTACGTGCATTTAATCTCCATTCACACATGTTCACACGCATATTTCGAGCAAAGAGTCGACGAGATAAGAAATAAACTGAAAAATGTAATAAAGTACAATTCAAAGTCATTTATTTGCTATTATCTATTAATCAAAATAAGAATATATTTTGATAACAAAGCTCTCACAAGTTTAGAAATCACAGGAAAGCTGAGTGAATAAATTCGTACATGAGACGGGAAATTTGTTTGCATCATAGTTCACATCGCGATGTAGTCAGTGTGTCTATAAAAATTAACACAGTCATTTACACTTACGTATTCTAGCGATTCGTAAATCCCTTCATGAACATTTCGACAAAAATTTGCTTTTATATCGTCCCTTTTAGCTATACATTTCAGTTTATTAAAAAGAAGTTCGCACGGGTTCAGCTCCGGAGAGTAAACTGGTAAATAAACCACATCTACACCTCTTTCTAAAAGCCACTGTGATAACGCATAACCTCCAGCATAGTGGTGAATGGCACAGTTATCAAGGATTATGATGTCCCCGTATTGTAAAATACTTTGTCCGTTCATCATTGAACTCTGGCCTACTTCTCCCCAAAAATTAAGAAACGACGCAGTGTCACTTGCACCGTCCTCAGTATTAGCATACAATACTCCTTCGATTCCCATTAGCAAGTTTAAAGTTACGTTTGGAGAGCTCAGATATCGTCCTACTTCCACACAAGAGGTATTCACTAAGGAAAGGCCGTAGTTTGGTCTACTGGTATCCGGGAGTCTAAATCCAGCTTCATCAAAGCACTTTATTCTGTGTGGGTTAATCGTGTTCATGAAGTTCAAAAAATGTTGACAGTAATCTACATTTTCTGGAATAAATTTTTCAGCTTTTGCTCGGGACAGTCTTTTCCATGTCCAAGTTTCCCCATTATCTAAGTTCCGATTTTAGCATAGGGGAAAGATGGTCTAGATGTCTTTAAAGCTTAAATGAAATCAAGATCTTGTTGTTGTAGCCGAGGGGGATTGTTGCCACCTTTCCGCTTGTTCGCAACATTGTTTCCATAGCTTTTGAACGACCATTCGACTCAAATTGAAGTGTTTAGCAACTTCTGTAAATGATCCTTGAAAATATCCCGTAATTACATCTCCACCTCTTTTAACAATATGATCAATGATACTAGTTCGAAGTTCCATACCTAGCGCTTTTCCCGAAGCATAACTGCGGCCACTCTTCGATTTAATCATGTTTTACGATTAGAAATGAACTGTTGTAGAGGTTAAAATTCTCTGGTTCAAATAAAAAAACGGCGGCAATTGAGCAGGAACGATATCACGTGATGTGAAAATTGTGTCCACGTGGTAAGTAAAAAAGCTATCACGTGACAGATTCTGGTAAGTGACAGAGCGACTAAAAAAAGACTGGGTGCCGCGGTCTACTGATTTTAATAGTATTTTATTTTCTAAAACAAAAACTTTACAGCTTGATAAGCCAACGTCAGTAAGGTCTCTGTTCACTCAACTGTCTGTCTTTTGAACATAATTTAAAACCAACCCAATTGATTTTGCATGCAATAATGTAAAGCTCTGAGCATCAACATCAATTGATATCATGGGTATTTACATGCTGAAGGTACAATGGATTTTGCTTCACCATGATACGACACCCCAGTTGCGCCTTTCCTAAAATCTTTCCAAGCAACAGCCGTACCAGCTTCATTCCCACATTTACCAGCTAACGATGTGATGACATCACGTGGTAACACCGTGTTCCAGATATTAACACGGGAGATAGAGCCACAAAGAGCATCTTTAGCTACAAAACCACCGCCGTATGAATCCTGATCGTTTCCAATGGCAACTATACCGTTAGCTTGGATTACGTTGTTTGTTGCTACACTGAGTACCGTGACTTTAGGGATGCCGTCGATGTAGACTGAAACTTGTCCTTGGACGTTTGTCCATGTCATGGCTAGGTGGTGCCAGGCTCCGTCAGCATCGATCTTGTTTGGACTGAACTGTCTATGAAGCAATAAGATTGATTTAAAACATGTATACGAGGTACAAGGTACAGCATGATGCCAGGTACCATCAGCTATAGGTAGTGAATTGTCTTTAATGAATACGTAGATTAAATCATTAACAAAGCATCAGTCTGGCAAGGCAAGGCAAGGCAAGGCAAGGCAAGGCAAGGCAAGGCAAGGCAAGGCAAGGCAAGGCAAATCCCAAACGAATTACCTTTGCTTGTTATTAACCCACAGTCGAAGTATCGAGGCTCGTTGATGTACGAAGATAGCGTTATGGTAAGTTGGTGTTGCGTACGAAACAAACGTGTGATCAACATCTTTAGTGAGATTGACGAACAGACTGACTGTGAAACTTGTCAGTTGATGCGGCATTTTACCCAACAAAACATAATCAGATGCACTTTGTCGGGCGGGGAGGTTGATGTCAAAGTCTGAAAGAAAAAGAAACAGCCATCACCATTTACCGTGCCGAAAGGCAATGCCTTCGGAGATGGTCTGCTTGAAAAATCCAAAGACCTACCGCAAAGGAATAATGTTAGCTCTAGAAAGGGAAGTTGCTGCAACGCACTGACAGATTGACTTTAAATATTTGTAGTAACCTCTGCAGGATTTGGCTCTTTTTTTTTTAATCTTATTTTTCTGCAGGGCTTATCTCAATCGTGACACAACCAATTCAAAAATTCAACTATAGCGTGCTAGGATTTGTAAAGAGAGGAAAATTAGAGTACTTTGAAAATTTAAGCCAACGACTCAAGGGCCTCACCTAACGAGCACTTAAAAGACCTGTGATGGGGGGTCCGACAAACGCACCAAAGACTTCAGATGTGACGACGAATGGCGAGTTTGAGCCAAATCCTGACTCCCCAGAGCTTGAATTACTTAATTCTGAATAGCAAACAGTCAATGCTATGCAATGATTCAAGTCAAGTAGACATGAGTACATTACCTGCCATGTTGTCTTCACAGCGTTCGCCAGTAAAGTCAGGTAAACATTGACACTGGTATCTTTGGTGTGGATCATCAATAACTGGCCGACATGTTCCTCCATTCAGACAGAGATCAGACGTACAGGAAGACTAGAATGACATGATGATTTAAACGTAAAATTGTGGAGATCGCGATCTGTGTTATTTCGCTTTCCTCACTAAGGCAAGCACAATACTTGTCGATCGGTCGGAAATATGAAATCTGAAAATTGACTGAGTAGCTTGCTGCAAATCCTAATATATTCACAGCCGAACAACGTCGTTTTCCGATTAGATTGGAACACGAAGGATGATCTTAATTTGAGCTTGGAATGTGATTTTTCATATGCTAGTTTTATAGAAAACATTAGAGCACAAAAATCCCGTTTAGTCTCAGATTGCCCATCTCGGATCTCCGACCGACTTTTTCTCAAACAGGTGTCTATGAAAGAGTGGTGAGCTAGGAGTCAGTCAGTCAGTTAGCTGAAGCCGTCAAGTTAAAAAGACAAGTTGTAAAAAAGCCTAGAGTAGCGACTAGTTAAGCTAGCTAGTCTGTACTAGCCAGCTAGCTAGCCAGTCAGCTAGCAGAAGCCGCCAAGTTAGCAAGACAAGTTGTAAAGAAGACTAGAGTAGAAACTAGTAAAGCTAGCTAGTCTTAACTTGTACTTGTAAGTACGGACGACTCACGGTTTGGTTGTTTATTAAGTACCGAGACTGGCTACCTGTGGTTGGTGAATCCGGTCTACGACAGTAATTATAATGTTCTCCTGACCAACTCACCTCTGGACCATAGTAATAGTATCCGTCCATTGGTACAACAGAGTCGGGCCTAGACTGCAGCGTCTGGTCGTTTAACTCACACACAGAGATCCCATCACCTCTGTTACTTTTATAATTAAATGACAAGCAACGCTGTTCTCTGGAACAATCCATCAGACAATCGATGTCCCTGGAGGCTTGAGTAGACTGGATCACGTGACCAACGAGAGCTGTTTCTAAGTGGGAATATCAGAAATGTTCATCAAAAATATTCAAATTCTAGTTAATTAAATAAAAATTAAATGAACATAAAAGGAGCTTATGTTTAAAGCATAAGCATCATATTACATAGAGGGATCGTAAAATTTAGAAGACGTCTTTGAAGAGGCCTTGGACATAGAGAAAAATGGAGGACTACTTTAAAGGACTACTCAGAAGCAGAATAATGACTTTTAGTAATATATTTATAGCTCACCTCAGACAAAATATTTTCTTCAAGGATCTAAGAGCAATACTTATTCAAATAAGTCGCCAATATTTCGATACCTGGCTATACTCGTATGCACTCAAAGAAGCCCTTCATTGTACTCGAAGGGACACTTCATTATATGACAAAAAAGGTAGGTGGGAGGGAGATAAATAAAGTGGTTTTGATATTGATTTAACACGATCTATTTATTTAACGATAGTATGAAAATTAATTAAATAAAAAAGTGACAATTTTAGCGCCCTCAGTTTGTTTTCCGCTTTTTGTTCGGTTTCGCCTCGTGAAACATCGAGACTCTCGGGAAAACAAGACTAACTATTTCCCTCGCGACTAGACATTAAAGTGTATAATATCTTCATATGAAAAACTCCATTGGTAAGAATTCTTAGGAATCGCATTAAACATTTAAAATCCACTCAATTTGTATTTCATCGATAACTATATTTCAAACAGAATATTACATGGCCGCTTAGATTTTGTCTTTTCAGGTTGAGAATACCACTTCAACACTCAAAGACAAAATTCGTATCTCCGCGCGACCATGTAATATCCTCTATGTATTTCAACAAACCAATACCTTGAGCACTTCTTTGGAATATTTTCCTTCTCGTCTTGATGTTTTCGGTGTTTACTGTGACAACGAGAAGCGAAGTCACAACCAAAGGGATGCCACGCCAAAACAATACACTTCTCATGGCTAACATTCTGATAATGATACTGAAAACATAGTTCAAAAATATTGTATTTGTGATTTTGAAAAGTAATTAGATTTAATTTTGACCCGGCTGTTCTTAATAAGTAAAGTGAAAGGTAAAAATACATAGATTTTAGAGTAGCATTATTATCATTTTGAAATATTAAATGTATCTTATTTAAGTCTGGTGTTCACTTAAGACGTGATGGGAGAGGGTTCGGAAGGAGTCGGGAGGAGTTCATTCGTACCTTGAGCAAGTGACAACCGCTCGTTAAAAGGTTCACACTATCGTCGTTAGCGTCGGAATCGGAATCGCAAGAAGGTTCAATATGCAGTTTCCCGCGAGGCCGAGGAGGCCGCCATGTTTTCTGCTCTGAATGACCTGGGCATGAGCTCTGTCATTGGTTCAAATATTTCCAATTCCAATTCCAATTCTGAGTCTTTCGACATCGTAATCGTAAGAAAAAAATCAAAAACTTTCTGATCCTTCAAATTCCGATTCTGTCGCCTTTCTGTATGCTTTCGATTCCCGCTCCGATTATTTCAGTTCACACCCGATTGGTCATATAACTCCTTTTATGGTTCCGATTCCGACGCTAATGTAAACTAGTCTTAAAAGAAAACCTTCCGAGCCTTCGTATTCCGCATCTGACTTTGGCAACTCCGACTTGTTGGTTTTCTAAGTTTCCATTTTACCAACCTGCTTTCGGCTTTGATCCCGAATTCGAATCCGATTCTAATTTTGTTGCAATGGAATATCATTTTACGTTTTATTCATTTTTATTTATATATTTTTTAATCGATTTAGTTCTTTATTTATTTTTGAAAGATTTTATCTATTCTATTTCATTTTCTATAAATTTAATCAAATTTATTTAGTACCTACATTACAATTTTTTCACAGAAAGTAAAATCAAAGTTGGTCACTTTTGTTGAAACATGAAACAACCTATGGACTGATCATATCAGGACACGGCAAGGCTGGCATATCGAACCCTAAGACAATCTCTGGGCAAAAATATCTCACAGATTATGCAAAGTCAGGGCAGAGATATCTCACAGTTTGAATTTTAGTAAGTTGGGTGTTGCAGAAGAAAGAAAATCTGGGAATCCAGAGAAAACCATCAACGACAGCTAAGATACTCTTCTCAAGAGTGATGCCCAATTCTGGAATCGATAACTAGTCGACTCCAGAGATTAGAACTAAGAAGTGAGTTAACCATTACTAAACCATTCTTTATTATTTTAAGTCTTCCCTTACCTCATGATTAATATTAACTATTAACTACAGTTACCTTGAAATCCTGAAATTTTACAAATTTGCAGCTTAAAAACTCCCCACTCTTTTCAGCTTCCGTTTCACAACATGGAATTAAAAACACGAGAGGTTTGTGTCATTCACTTTAAGCTGGAGAAAGATGCTACGAAAAAACATAAGCATGAGATGATTAAATAGCCAATGTTTTCTTTTCTTTTTGATGAGTAATTACTTCAAAGTGACATGTCAACACTTCTGAAAAATATTAATTATTGATGAATTCAGCTGGATTGTGAAATAAATACATTTGCAATGTCATCGTAAAAACTATACTTTACGTTTAGCTTTAAAAGTTATTTCACAAATAAAATTGGACTTACTTTAAGTCTAAGTAGACCGAGTGATTAATACTAATCCCTTGAGGTTTTGCAAAAGAGGTATTGCTGCTGCTACCCGTTTGATTGTTTAATATTAAAAAAGAAAGAAAAAGAAAAAGAAAAAGAAAAAAGAAATGAATAATAAAACAAAAAGTTAGAAGCACAGATCAGATTTCAGGAAAGGAACTTATATTATTTGAAGAAATTTACCCAATAGTGAGTGGTTGAAGCGTTTTCCAAATAATTTTGTCGCTGTCCAGTGCCTATCAACTATTTCATTATTCTATCATTCAATCTCGTCTTTCACTGCTATTTCTTATTCAAATTCGTGTAGTAACTTGCCAAACTTGTCATAATTTTCGGGCTTTGCACTTATTTATTCAATAACGAAAACAAACAATACAGGTCCCAGTGATATATCATGTTAATACTGCATTGAATTTGATTGGATGTTTCCTGAAAGTCTACTGAATTATGTGTTTTGATGTGTAAATATGAGAGTAAACAAAATGACATGGTTGGAATGATCTTATCTTCCTTGGTAAATTTTAATGTTTTAGTCCAATATGGTTAACGTTATAGATGAATAAAGTCAAAAAATCTTGAAAAATCCAAATTTAGACTGAATTTCTCGTATTATTATGATAGTCGTCACTGTTATTACTATTATTATTGTTGTTATCATTATCATTATCATTATTATTACTATTATTATTATTATTATTATTATTATTATTATTATTATTATTATTATGATTTTCATTACCTTTACTCAACATATCAAAGATACCGTCAATTACCGTCAATTTGGCTTCTCCTTCCATCTACTTAATACTCCCTTTCCCTGGTTCCAATAGTCCCCTTCACAGTTCCCTGCGGCATATTGAAAGGTAGCCGTGCCTTTGCAATTGCAATGATAGAGACCTTTTTAACACCTTGGACAATTATTCACATGTCTCTATCATTGTAAGCTCACTGTTCGTCTCACTTTGATGTAAAGGCACGGCTACCTTTCAAGATGGCTCAGGGAACTGTGAAGGAGACTATTCTTTGGTGCGGCTGCTGTTATTAGCACTCATCTTTTATGCAGCACATTATTTAGTATCAAAAAAGTTGTTAACAATCTCCATCCACTAATAATCGACGATTGTCTCGTTCCCTGTGTCAAAAATAGAGAAAGCTATAAATACCTGGGACGTATCTCTGACTTTCAAATGCAGTCCATAATGAAACCCATAAGAACAAACTGAGTAGCCTTGTAGATGATTTGATGACAGACATTGATGATAAACCACTTCATCCTTAACAAATACGCTTGCGCACTACACAAGATTTGTTGACTCACATAAATGACATTGCCAAAGTGACCTACTGCGAGCAGGTAAAACCTGTTTTGTTTTCTTGCCAACGGACGTAGACGTGACTGCCTGTTGCAGTTGAGTTTTGTCAATGATCTTATCATGTTGACTTGATTGTGGTAGCTTGTTGGTCGTACAGCTGACTTCTATTCACTGGTTACTATGCTAGGAAAGATCTGTATCGCTTGATCTGTGGAGTCAGTTCCACGAAATATGGAAAACCGTTTATTCTTACATTCCTCTCAGATCATTATTACAAACAAATTTTAAGCATTTAAAAAATAATGGTTTGTAAAATGGAAAATACAACTTGAAAAAAAGTAAAAGCCTCATCTCAACACGATGGAATTCGAACCCACGTCCATGAATAATTATTTCAAAATACTAGTGCCTTCATGCCATACCCCGAGACATCCGCTGGGTTGTCGTATGGACTTCGGGCATGACGGAATCGCACAGAATTGCATGCCCATCAATTCTGGTCATTTCCAAATGAGGGATATTATGTGAAGAATGGGGATACATTTTTTAAAGAAACACTGTAATATCTTCATACTATTAAAAGAATTTGAAAAAAAGTTGGAATAAACGATTTAAAATATTTTTAAAGCAAAATTTGCGGGCATTTTCTCCAAATTAATTACCAGTCTTCACTCGGACAGCTTCTCAAACCAGTAACAAAATATATGCTGAGCTCATGAGCAAATATGTCCGTTTTAAATTGAGATCTGGAGACGAAATTATGGATATTGAACAATATAGAGGCCAGGTTTCTATGGCTATACAATGGCGGTAGAAGAATGATTGTATTATAAAAGCACTGGAAAGTCGTCATTTTGGATTGTTTTGCTTTGTTGGGTCAAAGTTAAAACTCCTGAAAAATCACTACTTGCTTTCAGCTTCAAAGAGAGCTGAATCTTGGAAGCAAATAAGCAATGGTTGGACAACCAATTTCAGTTGTTACTTTGAATGATTTTCTTCACGACGAAGAGTGTTCTAGCCGAAGCATCAGGGGAGAGACTAGGCGGCCCCCACACCATATCTACAGCTAATCCCTTGCACTCTGCCACGCACTGGCACGTTGATGTGAAGTGGAAAATAATCTAGACTATCTGGTGCTTTGTTTTCACGGCTGTTGTTGTGCTAATTTCTTGAAACCGTGTCCCAGTGGAAAAAATTTGGAGTTCGACGACACTGGGTCAAGCCCTGTTGAGCGAGTTTAGTATCTGGACAGGTGACCTAAAACTTGTACCTACTCAAGCCTTTAAAAAAAAATTTCATTTTTCTTTTTTCATTTTCCTTTGTTGTCGATTTCGTTTTAAAGTTTTAAGAGTAGATCAGTATAGGGCTTCGATTTTCTTTTTCTTCTTTTTCCGCTTTAGGATTCCCTGTATTAACAGACGAGTAGAGGGGACTGGAAATAAGTCGAGAAAGGAGAAAAGAGTTAGAATTAATCTTGGGGTGCATGTTACGTCATAGTCGTCATGTTAGTGGACGATAACAAATCATTCCTTATTAACTTCTCTTGTTAGATCAACCAACATGGCGGCTGTTTCTTTGTTATTTATATCTCAAGAAATTTTGAGTCCACTTGTGGTTGCTCCCCAACAATATTGACATGCCAAAGCTGAACTGCGCACTCTGTCTGGCGCATGACAGAAACACTCCAGGGGAAGGTGACTAATGAGCAATATGAACATGTGCTTGGTAAGTAGGATAGTTGATTCCCAAATAAAAGATTCCAGTGTTGCCTTAACATTGGGCAGCTCACAAAGGTAGATTCAATAACCACGCCCTTGAATTGGGCCTAAGCTAAAAAGGTCTATTTCATGAATGTTTTCCAAAGTTTTTATATGTTAAACCTCTTTAGGTTGCTGAAATGTTTTCCTATCTCAGACCACGTGTCATTCCCTAGAGTATCATTCCTTTGTTTAACGGTTGCGCATGAGAATACACATGAATATCGATGCAATTCAAACAAAGAATCTTATTCTCCAGAGAATGACACATGGTCGCGTCGAGAAATGGGAAAACATTACATCCAAACTAAAAAGGGATATTCTTGCCTCAGTCGCGGAGTAAATCATATTCATATTCTGGGGAAATTTTCTACTAAATCAGTAACTATTAGGCAAAGACTTGTCTCTAGCAGCTTTACTAACAAAGTCAAGACGCGTGGTAAATAACGAGTGTATGGAACCACACGCTCTGTCCAGCTGAATCGACATTTTTTCTTCGGCACCCTATCACGGTATAGAAAAGAATCTTGCTGTCCGGGGAAAGAGACGCTTGGTTTTCTTATTCATCCTTTACCTTTTGTGCAAAATGATCGAATTGAAAAACAGATGGAGAGTTTTTATGTCTATGATATTGAAACATCTTTATACTTATTGACACTGGTGTTGATGGTGAGATAAAACAATTCATATTGAAGAACACGTTTTTCAAGCACGGAGAGGCTGAGATCTGGATGAGAGATGGAGTTCATGTTTTTCTTTGTGCTGTTGGTAGCCCTTGGAGCTCATGCTGAGCAATTGTAAGTATTGGCCACCTAAAAGATTACTAAAAGTAAAGAATTCGATCTCATTGTAGAGTTTAAAAAGTTGTCCTTTTTGCCCTTGCGTTCAAACAGCAAATTAGCACAATTTTGGAATGAGTCTTCCTTCCTTCGCAAAACCTTATACACTAAATTGGAATTGGATCTGTGAGCTAGCCGTGCCCTGACTTTGATCGAACCAGAGGCATTTCATAGTATCGATAACATTTGAAAGCTGGTTTGATGTTTTTTTTCTCTCTCTCTCTCTCTCTCTCTTTTGCCACACCGTCTAGGGTGTGTTTCTGGTTTCTACTCTGATATATACAGTCAAAAATGGATATTTTTGATTTCCAAGTGTTTTGAAATTTGAAAATTTTAATTGCAAATTGAGGTTGCCTAACACTCTCTGAACTGTTCGTTCAGTTTATTAGCCTTGCCTTCGTTTATCAAAGAAAACTAAATGAAATGAGCACATAGTGCATTGGTCATCGACTGAATTCAATCAAAATTTATGAGTTTATTTTATTGTTATAAATATATATATAAGAAAAACTGGAGAAACCGGTGGAGAAAGGCCCACGAAGCAAAGGAGAGAATCAAAAAGCAAATTTACTCGAGGATGACAGATTTTAATCAGGAGCACGGGTGGCGATACGACCCGAGTTCGAGTCCCGCTCGCGGTGCTACCCTCGTAAAACAGACTTGTTTCACGTAACTGGAATTATTGGTGTCTTTTATGTATTTGTATCATCAACTAGGGGTCGTGTAATACGAGCGTATCCAGCTAGCGATGGTCAGGTCAATTATCTCAATAATCTAGCCGACAACAACGTAAGTAAAAGCGTTAATAAATTTAAAAACAAACCAACAAACCAACAAACCAACAAACCAACAAACCAACAAACCAACAAACCAACAAACCAACAAACCAACAAACCAACAAACCAACAAACCAACAAACCAACAAGCAAACAAAAATAAAAGAAAAATGTTTATTTGTAGAACCTTGGTCTGGACTTCTGGACACACCCCTCTCATCCTGGCAAACCCGTGGACATCCGCGTAGCCCATGACAACCATGATCAGCTGACCAAGCTACTGAAGTCTCAAGCTATTGATTTCATCATACAAATCCCCGACGTTGATGTGGCTAAAGCAATGCAAAATCCAGCGGGGTCTTCTAGAGCTGGTGTTTTCGACTATTTTCGCTACAACACTCTTGACCAGGTATGTTGTGTATAACAAAGGGCGCTCTCACCATATAAATGGCTGGTGAAGAGGAATAGCAATATTATTGCTTCTACGCAAAGCGCTCTCTGACAAATTTCAAAATCTATCAGAAAAAAAAAACTGATAAAACAACGTCAAAAATATTGGTATAAATACATTTTTAATAAATCTAAATTTTGAAATGAAAATAAACCTAAATTTTTAGAAAAACAACAAAATGTGAGCGATAATTGACAGTGTTCTTTCCCTTCTTTGTCATGAAGATTGTGGCTGAGATGGGACGCCTAGTGCAAACTCGACCTAACATCGCATCCATGTTCAGTGTTGGAACATCTTACCAAGGAAGACAGATGAACGCAATCAAGGTAGATACATATATCAGACAACCTTAACTGCCCCCAAGCATACAGCAATGAATACAGCCAATAACACACAACCTTAACTGCCCCCAAGCATACAGTAATGAATATAACCAATAAAATTGGTTTTGTTTGTGATCATCAGCTCAGTTCTGGAGCAGGCAAGAAGACTCTCTTCATGAACTGTGGTATTCATGCTCGTGAGTGGATCACCCCGGCAACCTGTATGTATATGCTGAATCAGGTAAATATGGACCTCTAATGAACCAATGCGTATGTGTGTAAAATTGCTGATACAGGTAAATATGGCCCTGTTAACCAATGCGCATGTGCGTAAGAATGCTGAATCAGCTAAATATGCCCTCCCCACAAGCCAACGCGCTATTCTTTCTTGTTTCTTTTGTCGTGTGAATTCGTAACGCGCCTTTCAACATTTTAAAACTAGGGAACCTTTGGTCCTCAACAAACCACTTTCACATTTCTTATGCATTCGTTGTATATTTGATTGTGTGTTTTAGATTATCACTAAGTATGGGTCAGATAGCAGTATAACAGCAATGCTTAATAAACTGGACATCGTCATCATGCCTGTACTGAATGTAGATGGTTACGTGTACACATGGACTTCGGTAAGCACATTTAGCCGGCCAGAGATCGAGTAATACCATGAAGCAATTTTAAAGACGTGTCTGCATGTGCTCACTGCACTAAATGTTTATAAAATTATCCTCCCTTACAGACCAAATTGTATTTATTTATTGTTTTTATTATTTTTTGGTTAATGTGCCTAACGTGATCAAAATATTGTAGCGATGATGATAGTGGTTGTGATAAATACTTGTAGTTGATGAAGATGTTGGCGATGGTGATGGCAGTGATGACGGTAGTGTTAGGATAATGTTGCTGTAGGTGATGGCAGTGATGACGGTAGTGTTAGGATAATGTTGCTGTAGGTGACGGTGACGGTGACGGTGACGGTGACGGTGACGGTGACGGTGACGGTGACGGTGACGGTGACGGTGACGGTGACGGTGACGGTGACGGTGACGGTGACGGTGACGGTGACGGTGACGGTGACGGTGACGGTGACGGTGACGGTGACGGTGACGGTGACGGTGACGGTGACGGTGACGGTGACGGTGACGGTGACGGTGACGGTGACGGTGACGGTGATCAGCGTGGTCACGATGATACTGGTGGTGATAAAGACAACAAACTAAAATTTAAATAAGAGTAATTTCTTAATTCAATTGATATTTAATGTGAATGCTTTCCTGTCAAACGGTAATAAATTGATTTGGTTACAGATCGTCAAATAATACTTCATGTTCTCTTGGTTCCATGGATGAACTGATATGCCACAACGATACATAAACTCAATTATTATAAATTTTACTCACGTGCAATATATTAATTCTGATTGCATGAAGACTTACGGACAACTTTCAATAGCTTGCGAACTCGACAGAATAAATTTATTATCCGCAAAAAAATACAGATAAAAGATTTATCTTGTCAAGGTCACCGCGCGTGGTAGCGTTGCCACTTGAATCGAGATGTCTTCGACACGGTTTGCTTCCGTCTCTGAAGAAAAGAATCGTCATTTTGTAGCTTTCTTAATCGTATAAAATGTATGATATAAAATATTGTTGATCTAGACGAGTTTTCTTGTTAGGATCGCATGTGGCGTAAGACAAGGTCTCCCCAAGGCAACGGTTGCTATGGAGCTGACCCAAACAGAAACTTTAATGCCAAATGGGCAGGTAAAGACTATTAAGTTAGCTAACGTAATGGACTAATTCGATGATACGACGGCCATCTTGTCAGGGAGCAAAACAAAACAAAGATGATGGAATATAAATAGAGTTTCGTGTGTTTGTCTTTCTTTTATGGGTAAAGGTGTAAAAGTGCCATCTTAATTCAACTTTTGTTGTATTGTTGTGGAGAGCTGTTAATATCAATCAACATCATTACTGTAACAAAGCTTTATTGCCCCCTGGATATCGCCACATAATGCATTGTAATCCAAGATGGCCGCCGTATCTTCGAAGAAGTCCATTCATTATCAAATGAATAACCGTAATTTCTTTGCATTCATTATCCCCCTAAAGGACCTGGCACAAGCAGCAATCCATGCAGAGACACTTACCATGGGTCGAGACCTTTCTCTGAAATAGAAACACGAAACGTTGCACATTATTTGTATGGCATCAGGTCAAAGCTCGTAGGGTACCTGGATATCCATGCTTACAGTCAGTTATGGATGACCCCATGGGGGCATGCTAGAGGCGCCTATCCACCAACCTACCAAGAGATGGTAAGACAGTTAACAATGAGTATCACCGTCTGAACGTCTATGACACACTCGTGAAGACTCTTGTATACCAGTACTAGAACATACAATCTGACTCGTGGGATGGTATCCCATGGACGTGCCCCTCAAATCCATTGTATAACTAGAACATACAATCTGACTCGTGGGATGATATCCCATGGACTTGCCCCTCAAATCCATTGTATAACTAGAACATACAATCTGACTCGTGGGATGATATCCCATGGACGTGCCCCTCAAATCCATTGTATAACTAGAACATACAATCTGACTCGTGGGATGATATCCCATGGACTTGCCCCTCAAATCCATTGTATAACTGGTTTCTGTATGATGTTTATCAGATGCGTGTTGCTAATATAGCAGTCCGAACTCTTTACGGGGTCCATAGAACGTCGTACCGAGCTGGTTCAGTGGCTGACATTATCTGTGAGTAAAGATTTTAATTGTGATTAGTTAGTATAATAGTTCACTTATAACAGACTCGTACCCAGTCGTCACTCACGCTCTTTTAATCCCTTGATGCACCGCGAACTCACTAAATCCTTCCCATCCACCACAGCGTGAAGTCAATAAGACAAGCGAAGCGACTGGGTACGAGTCTGCCACTCAAAAAGTTCCCTGCGCCATTTTGAAAGGTAGGCGTGCATTTGCACGACATATGAATAGTTGTTCAAGTTTCACTGCAAGTTCACTGCGTTCATCTCGCTTCGATGCAAAAGAACGATTAACTCCCGAGATGGCGCAGGGAACTGTGAAAGGAACTATCGTAGACTTGTAGAGTTTCGATAAGCTATCCACTAATAATAGGCCGTTTGCCTGATGGTGTCATTTTACTACCACTACCAAAATGCGGCTCTGCGAATCAACTTTCTTTCTTATTCAAATTCGTTTTTCTTCATGAGAATAGTAAGACAATTGGTGCTCTAATTAACTGTGCAAAAAGAAAGTGTGCAAGGGAGTCTGGTAGTGGTAGTAGTAAATGATGCCATAATGCAAATGTTCTATTGCTGGTGACAAGTTTGGCCTTTTAATACTACATTTTAGTATTTCAATTTGTATTCATAGATGCTGCTACCGGAGGTACGATGGACTGGGTGGCTGGTACCCTTGGCGTGACGTACTCCTATGGACTGGAACTGAGAGATAAAGGTAGATATGGGTTTTTGCTCCCAGCCAATCAAATTCGCCCGACAGGAGAGGAAACCTTTGCAGCCATCAAAGCTATGGTTCAAGAGATGAGAATCTGATTAAACTGTTCAACATTATATAACATTTGAACTTCAAATAAAGCTTATGTGATAACATTCTTCGTTCATTTTGCATCTCTCGACTCATCAATGCCCCCCTCAACCCTCCAACATTTTGAATTCAATTTTTACTTCTAATCACTGCCAAGCAAGGTCAGTAGAGTGCAAATCATATGTTCATGAAATAACACAAAGATTAAATAGAACTAAACACATCTATTTCTCTTGTTTTCGATTATTTCAGTGGTGCTATTTTGTACTAATTAGTTAGTACTATCTCACGGATATATGGGTGGCACTCTAATGTCTCAGTACCCCTAAAGCGAAAGAGAGCTAAGGCTTGTGCATGCGCAGAAAGTGTTAGATGTTCATCGTTCTCGCTTTTTCTTGTTATGACAAGGATATACACTCAATTGAGGAATCCTTGTCGGGTTCACAAACATAGAACATAGAAGCTGAGACCGAAATGGCACATGGGAAGTACGTTAAGTAGATGAAAAACGTGCTGAAAAGCACACATGCGCAACTTTTCTCCGCGCTGACTTTAGAGCTTGTGTTTGTTACGTCATAACCACCATTTTGATTGACGATAACAAAGCATTCCTCATTAGCTTAACTTGCTAGATCAACTAGCTTGGTGGTTGTTTCATTGTTATTCTCAGGGGGTTTTAGTTACATGGTTGCGCGCACTTTATACTAGAGATACAGCGTCTGAAATACTTGGGAACATCCGCACGGGGATCAGGGACATTCGGGGTACATTCAATCGTACAGATAAATACTTTATTCATTCAAAATGTATGTAATGTGAGTGTGAGTGTGAGTGTGAGTGTGAGTGTGAGTGTGAGTGTGAGTGTGAGTGTGAGTGTGAGTGTGAGTGTGAGTGTGAGTCTGAGTGTGACTGTGAGTGTGAGTGTGAGTGTGAGTGTGAGTGTGAGTGTGAGTGTGAGTGTGAGTGTGAGTGTGAGTGTGAGTGGACGGATGTAAATAGACCGTTCTCGGCTATACTTGATTGTCCACCCAAACAATGGGTAGTTTCCCCAATGGAATACAGAATGTCCGACCAACAAACTCTAATACACCTAAATCCAAAATGGCGCATGGGCGGTTGAAAACGAGGCATCCGGGGCCAAATTTACAAATTTACAGTATTTTCTTATAATAAATTGATGCTACAAAATTATCGCTATTCTGAATGTAAGAAAAGAAAGACAGACCAAGTGAACAAGTGTATACTTTGCATCGACACGATATTATTTATATGTTAAGTGTATGCTACATCGAGTGTATAATCTGCTTACTGCGATTCCCAGTCACACGCGACCAAGTGAGACCAAAATCACAAACAAAAAGTTGAGTTTTGGTGGACGTCAATTAAAAGGGTTTCTTAAACATGTCTAAGGATTCCGACTTCGAATTTCAAACGTTTAACTGCAAACTATCAGTATTGACTTATCCTATCTTGAAGAAACTCAAATCATAGCCATAGCGATAGCTTTGCAATCAAGCGTTAAGATTCGGAGCCGGAATCATGTGACATTTTTTGAGAAAATATATCCAGAGTGAGAAATTCACAGCGACAAGAAGCATGAGGTAAGGACAACGATTTTTGCACATTTGCACGTGTTCACGTGAGTATTCACAGCAGTACTGGCGTAGAAACCAATACAAACGATTGAAACCCTTTTGATTGACGTCCACCCAAATTCAAATTTTCGTTTGTGATAAAGGTCTAGTTCGTCGCGTGTGACTGGGAATCGCAGTAATACATATAGATCTTTACCGCGAGTGACAAAAACACATTTCATAAATTCTACAATATTATTTCTTTGCATTTGGCCCTGGATGCCTTGTTTTCATGCAACACACTCGGCCGTAAGCCATTTTAGACTTACGTGTATTCATAAGAACTTTTATTTATTAATTTTTTTCTTAATGTACCTTTAGAATGCATTGATTCTAAGAAAAAACATTTACAATTTTCAGAAATCGGTGTCTATTGTATGCTGTATATCAGAAATGAAATATTTGCTTTCATATAGACTTTTATATCTTTACCCGAACACAGATGTTTTAGGTATACGTTAAAAACAGGAGTACGGGATTGTTGTAGGTGGTGGCTATTCATTCTCCCGTCATCCAAACAAATACATAGATTACATATTTTGACCTTTATTTCACAGATTATTAAGTACAACATACATGTGTTTTATGTTTAGATTCTCATCTCTTGAACCATAACTTTGATGGCTGCAAAGGTTTCCTCTCCTGTTGGACGAATTTGATTGGCTGGGAGCAAAAATCCATATCTACCTTTATCCCTCAGTTCCAGTCCATAGGAGTACGTCACGCCAAGTCTTGATGTCACCCAGTCCATTGTACCTCCAGTTGTGGCGTCTAGAAAATTGAGAGATTATCAAGTTCATCAGTGGTCAGTAGATCAATGTAGCGCCTATTGAAAGTCAAGGGAGAATGCACCCTTCTTAGCGAAGCTAACAAGAAAATACGAAGAAATGCCACAAATTCCATCGAGAAAAAATGTGATTTCTTTTCGATTTTCACGATATCCTCGCCTCTACGATGCTTTTGAGAAGGGTCCATGGTTTTTTCTTTTTACGATTTCAATCTATTTGCCATTTTCAGCCAAGGAAAAACCTGGATCGAGTTTGCATTGCAGTGCATAGAGAACGAAATAGAGCGCCATCTTGGATATAATTCTTCTAAGGCGATTCCACAATGCACTACAAACAAGTCGACCCTGTTGTTTCTTTAACCTCGGAATGGCTAATTTTTCATGCATGGATGGCAAGCGCTGCTGTGTTGCTGTCTCACACAGCTGTGTAAATCACGGCCTGTAGTCGAGTGTTATAAATAATGAATGAAGCAGTAGTCCGTGTGGAGCAAACCTCACGGAAAAATAAGAGAACCCCTTACGATGATACATGGTTGTGAATTATAGTTTTTTAATCATTAATGTCTAAGTTTCATTTCCTGCATTTGTATTCTTCAGTTGGGATCAAGAGTTTGTATGTACAAATGTAATGTCTCAAACTCATTAATAATTCATGAGGTCAATGACCAATGGCGACCTTGCATTGTAGTCACGTGCACGCACCTTGATACTTGATCAAACACGTATTGCGCCTGAGATACTTATGAAAGCGCTCGCGCATCTCAGAAATCATTCATTCATACTTTTTGCTTTAACAGCTGCGTGCATTGCTCATGTGAGCCAATTAGCTTTATGATTATGAAAATACTTACATATGATATCGGCTGAAGTTCCCGCTCTGTAAGATGTTCGGTGAACCGCGTACAAAGCCCTCACTGCCTTATTTGCCACACGCATCTAAACGACAAACACCAAGAAACATCGTTGTTACACCGTACTGCTCAATCGCATATGCCACGACGTTTTCAATCTATTTCAAACTGTAGTCTTCATGGGGTTCTGTATAAGACTTTAAGCATGTATGTCCGTATAACAATCCCCTCCCCCACCCCTCTCGGGTCATACGTTCGTCTGTGATACTCATTGTTAACTGTCTTACATCTCTTTGTAGGTGGATAGGCACCTTAAGCATGTCCCATGGGGTCACCCATAACTGACTGTAAGCATGGATGTCAAGATAACAATCCACTCCCCCACCCCTCTCGGGTCATACGTTCGTCTGTGATACACATTGTTAACTGTCTTACCATCTCTTGGTAGGTTGGTGGATAGGCGCCTTTAGCATGTCCCCATGGTGTCATCCATAACTGACTGTAAGCATGGATATCCATATACCCTACGAGCTTCGACCTGATTCTATGCAGATAACGAGCAACGTTACGAGATTCAACCTCTGAAAAAGGTCTGGGTCCGTGGAAAATATCGCTGCAAGGGTTGCTACTTGTGCCAGTTCCTGCAATAGACCGTTTTCGAATGAATAACATACCGCTGTGTTCACTAATAGTCTCTTTCACAGTTCCCTACGCCATCTTGAAAGGTAGCCGTGCCTTTGCAACGAAGCGAGACGAACAGTGAGCTTACAATATTAAAGAACTTTTTTAACACCTTGGACAAGTATTCACATATCTCTGTTAATACCATTGCAAGCTCACCGTTCGTCTCGCGTCAACGCAAAGGCACGGTCACCTTTCAAGATGGTGGAGGGAACTGTGAAGAGGACTATTACAGATTCATTTACTCAAGGTTAGTTTCATTTCAACGTCAGAATATTCACGTGCATAACAACGGTAAATTAAGGAATGATCATTTTCAACAATCCAAACACTTTGAAATTTCACTAACATTCACTGGAACAACTAAATATTCTACACAAAATTGGGGCTAACCCTGAGCAACAGAGAAACTACATGGAGTATTCCATATTAACATTAATTCTAAAGCTTAAAGTTTGAAGTTTTTCAAGGGAATGCCTACCGCACAGAAAGAATTGCAATTTATATATAGACTGGTTAGTATGAGGTGGTGGTCAAGGGAGGTGGTCAGTATGAGGTGTAGGCACTGAGGGTGGTCACTGCCGCCAGGGTTCTTTACCTCTTCGATGGTTCTTTTACGTCTTCTCTTATGTTGGTTAGTAGTGTGGAGAGACGAGACCGTCATTTAAAGTGGTCATTAGAGCCACTTAAATGTCTAATAACTATTCATAAATATTATTACGAAGGCAGCACTTTCTCCTCGGTTATTTTAAGACTCCGAGTGGTGATCCGGCCAAGGCTTCAACCCACGACCTCTCACACAAAAGTCCGATGCTCAACTCCTCGAGCCGATCATGAAGTGCGTTCATAGGGTGCATCGTTATAAATAGTTTAGGGGAAAAAGATTTTTTAGCAAAGTAGAGTCATTATCTACCGGGTCTACCTACCTCCCCACTTAACGTTAAAGTTTCTGTTCGGGTCTGCTCCAAAGCAACCACTTCCTTGGGGCGATCTAGTCTTACGCCACATTCGATTCTGTACAAGAAAACACAGAGGATACGCGCATAAATATTTAGTGCAGCAAGCAAATGAGACATGTTTTTAAAATTTCTTCACAATATTCTATGGTTGGCATATATATTTAAGGCATTACAGAAGTCTACTGAGTGGAATGAAAAACTTACTGTCACATAACTTCTGGCTGTTGTCTTTATCACAACCAGTATTATTGTCATTATCTGATTATCATCACACAACATAACATCGTCACCGTCACCGTCACCGTCACCGTCACCGTCACCGTCACCGTCACCGTCACCGTCACCGTCACCGTCACCGTCACCGTCACCGTCACCGTCACCGTCACCGTCACTTACAGCAACATTATCCTAATTCTACCGTCATCACTGCCATCACCATCGCCAACATCTTTATCAACTACAAGTACTTATAACTACCACTATTATCAAGGGCGGATCCAGGGGGAGGGTCGTGGGGGTCGCGACCCCCCTGTCATTCTTGAGGTCAAATGGGCTTCCTGTGGTAAAAATGCGACTGGGATTCCCTTGCCCACAAAATATACCCCTGAGACCCCCCCCCCCCTTCAAAAAACCCTGGATCCGCCCTTGATTATCATCGCTACAATATTCTGATCACATCACATATGCACACGCATTCTGTTTAAAAAAACACAAATTGAACTGTGCTATATTTTTGACTCACCGAAGTCCATGTGTACACGTAACCATCTACATTCAGTACAGGCATGATAACGACGTCCAGTTTATTAAGCATTGCTGTTATACTGCTATCAGACCCATACTTAGTGATAATCTAAAACACACAATCAAATATACAGTGAATGCATAAGAAATGTGAAAGTGGTTTGTTGAGGACCAAAGGTTCCCTAGTTTTAAAATGTTGAAAGGCGCGTTACGAATGCACGTGACGAAAGAAACGAGAAAGAATAGCGCGTTGGCTTGTGGGGAGGGCATATTTAGCTGATTCAGCATTCTTACGCACATGCGCATTGGTTAACACGTCCATATTTACCTGATTAAACATGCCTAAGCACATGCGCATTGGCTAACAGGTCCATATTTAGCAGATTCCGATTCTTACACACACGCTCCTTGGTACGAAGTCCATATTTACCTGATTCAACATATACATACAGGTTGCCGGGGTGATCCACTCACGAGCATGAATACCACAGTTCATGAAGAGAGTCTTCTTGTCTGCTCCAGAACTGAGCTGATGATCACAAACAAAATTAATTTTATTGGTTACATGCAACGCTAGATGATCGGGGACAGTAAAGGTTGTCTGTTGTTGGTTATATTCATCACTGTATGCTCGGGGGATACTTAAGGTTTTCTATTGTATCTGTGTACCTTGATTGCGCTCATCTGTCTTCCTTGGTAAGATGTTCCAACACTGAACATGGATGCGATGTTAGGTCGGGTTTGCACCAGCCTTTGCATCTCAGCCACAATCTACAAAAAGTCACATTTCAATTTTTTTCAAATTAATAGGAAGGGATACTAAAGCGCACTTTTATCGTGGAGGTCAAAAAATGGTTATCTTGGAAAATGTTGGATAGATGGATGGAGGGAGGGAGGGAGGGAGGGAGGGAGGGAGGGAGGGAGGGAGGGAGGGAGGGAAGGATGGATGGATGGATGAATGGATGGATGGATGGATGAAATGAGTGAATAAGGAGTAGATGAAATGTGAGGTGAGTGAGTGAGCGAGAAAGGAAAGAAAGGAATTATATATATTTTTAAAGTTCAAACAGTAAAAATAAGTTACCAAAGCCGTAAGAATGACCCAAAAAATACTTCAAGCGCAATGTGTTTCTAACAAACCTGATCAAGAGGGTTATATCGATTATAGTCAAAGCTTCCAGCTCTTGCAGAACTCGGTGGATTCTGATTGGCTTCGGCAACATCTACGTCGGGGATTAGAATCGTAAACACGATGCCGTTTAGCTGGAGTAACTTAGCTAGATTTGGATAGTTGCTAGTTGTTACACGAATATCAACTGAACCACCAACTCTAGAGGGATGTGTCCAGAAATCAAGGTCCATATTCTGCATACAAAAAATAAGTAATATTTTTTTGATTTAAATCTTTGAAATACATTAATCTTTTTTTTTTCCTAGCTGATTTTTTGGATTCCATATGGAGTCAAGCCCTTTTTTGGGCAAATTAAAGGTTTTTTAAAGTAATGAGTCGATCAAAATACTACTACTTTGTGATGGGGATCAATTCTAATTTACTACTAGCCTCGAGAATTCGGCGGCCATCTTGGATCGCAAGGTATTGTGGGGCGTCCAGGAGGCAAATACAACAAAAGATGAATTAAGACGGCACATCGATCACCTTTTCCCATAAAAGAAAGACAAACACACAAAACTCTATATTTTTTCGTCATCTTTGTTTTGTTTTGCCCCATTGCAAGATGGCCGCCTTGTCGTCGAAGTAGTTTTATTAGATTAATATTTTCACTCGGCCCGAGTCCCCACACCGATTCCGGAAAGGCTCCGGCATTCGACGCTGCATTACTTACGTCATTATCGGCCAAATTGGACAGGAAGTTCAGCTGGGCTTTGCTAGATGGTGTTACACGTATCACACTACCCCTGGATCATTGATAAAGGTAATCCGTATTAGCAAGAACTGGCATGTCAATGGAAGCTACTCAATTATGAATCTTTATGAATGAGACTTTGACACGAACTCTTTTTCGTGAAATTTTTCACTGAGGGTTAGTGGACCTCGGCAGATTCCGAGCTTTGAAACTAAACCTAGGCCAAAGAAATATTTAAGGAAATTTGACTGCAGATAGTTTATACAAACGTTTCATTTTTCCATCTCTATTCTTCATCGTCTTAAATTATGAAACTTGAACTTATAATTTGTCTTGGTTGCATGTCATAAGGCCATTGACTATTATAAAATACGCGTAAAGTAAAGTTGTTCGGCTGTAGTAAGGGGATACATACTTATAACAATGGTGAAATAAAAAATACATTAACTTTATAATGTTTTAAAACCCCACTTAGAGCATTTTCAGAGACTTGATCGTTACTTACTCCGGACTTACATGATAATGAAACTATTTAAAAGCGTATGTTATCACGGGACCTTTAATTTCAATTTCAATATCACAATTCGGCACTTTATCTTTTTATATTCATCACGATTCTCATGTATAGTAAACACTATTAATTTTGTATAAATACTTACATTGGCCCAGCATAAGCCCCGAGGGCAAAAAGCACAAGAAGACACAGAAATTTCATCTTAGCAAATGACTCCTCTCTTGCTGTAGCCAGTATGCTTCTTCAAAGTGGTTCTTCAAAATTCACTTCACTAGTAGAGTTGTTTTATTATTTACATTCGAAGTCAATATAAATCAAGATGTTTCAACAACCTTCTTATTTATGCAACACCAAACGTCATGTCCGTGGGTTGGAAGACAATTACTCTAAATGACAGGTTTTGCTCACGGCTCGAGAGATGTTGACTGACAATCATGCTTCCTGTTGTGGTTGGGTGAGGAGATTTTTACATGTTGATTCAGACCAAAAGCTGGTTTTATACCTCATAAAGGCTTTCACTAAACATGGCTAATCGTATTTGCAGAGCTGCTACACCAAGTATTCTTCAACTAGTGTTTCATTTTATTTTATTCATCTTCCACCGAATTCAATTTACCAAATTCCCCTAACCCTTTTACTTAAAACTTAAAAGTTTTAACTTAAAAGTTGTAGAGTAACCACAGTAAATCCGTGAAACACTAATTACTAAATAGTACAAAATAGTGCTAGTTAAACAATAGAAAACAATTAAAAACTAAACAACTAAAGCTTTATTAAATATTTTACTATGATTTACGTACGTTTGATGCTCTGTTCGACAGGAAAAGTATTTCGTAAATGGGTTGTCCCCATGAAAACGAGCTATCGATCACAGAGCACAACTTATGCCGGAAGATCTCAAGCCAGGCTGGATGGTTGCAGTGGGATGGTGTCTTTCTTACTACTTCCTAGCCGTGACTCCCACACGTTAAAGTAAAAAGTCGGGGACAACCGTGTTCGGAAATCACGGCTAGGTTCATGACTTGGATGTCCGGTGCGTCAGAGAATGAGCATTGAATGAGTATCAACTGAACAGACTGACGATATTTGATTTAAAATATTGCCTTTTAATCAATTTTTTTACAATAATCATTTGTAATTAGCTTCAATTTAATTTAAATTTTGATCTTAAAAACGATGTAAGATTTATTGTATTTGAATCAACAATGATTTTACAGTAACCATTGAAATTAATTTGAATTCTAATTACGTATACATTTTAATCTACATTATTAAATGCATTAATAATTCATGAGGAAAACACAACAGAAATAACGACCGCGAAGAGTTTTGTAAATCTGATACAGAATCCTGTTCATTTGCATAAACTTTAAGATGGATTTTCTTGGCCAGATTCACTTTTATCTTGAAAATTTTAGTGAAATACAAAGGAACTAACCTAGACGTTTATGTTTAATTATGTTTCTGCAAGTGATAAATATGCGAACGAAGTTGCAAACACAATTTGCTCAAAACATTTTGCATATGATGAAATTTAAAGTGTATGACTTCCCATGGCCCCTGAAGGGTGAGGTTGGGTTTGTCGATATATAACAAATCAGGACCTCCTCGAACTGATGATTCCAAATGCTAGTACCGGAAGTTAGTCATTCTAAATACACCTACTTGCAAGAACGTTGTCATACGATATTAGAACATTAGTAATTTAGTGAGAAAGGAATACATTAAAAGACAAAAGAAAAAGTTCAGCTTCAGTGATCTTCTTTTGTTTTTTAATATAATCCCTATCCCACTAAATCACTAATGTTCTGTTTTCGTATGACAACGTTCTTGTACCACCTAAGCTTTTTACAGATGTATTAAATCTTATTCAAATCTTACAAAATAAAATTGTGTCGCTTTTTTTCTAATTCAAATAATGTCTAAGCAAACCGTTATATACTTTGTTTGGAAGCTAATGCACGATTCTGCAGTCCTGGTTAATTCTGGATTATGCCAGAGCCCTTGTTCTTCGCCGCAGGCCATAAGAAACGCAGGCTCTGGGTATGAGATTGCTTGGAACTGCACTATCCGCATACGCCGTGTTGAATATTTCACCACTCGAAGATAAATAAACTTCATATCTTCGCTCCACCGTGTAATATCCACTATATATGATATTTAGATTCCAGATTTCAATTTCAAGATATACCAGAGATCAGTGGGCACCCTAATTTTCCACCCCAACAAAGATTCGCGATCATCTTAATAGCAGACGGGATATCCACAGGGACTCCTTTAAATACATCCTGTTAGTGATCTGGCTAAATATATGGCCGGCCCGCAATAAATAGCCTTAAAATGCTTACGAGGTGCTATGAGGAGACATGTAAAAGTCCTTATTGAGATACTTCAACTTTCCTTCGTATTGACACATGCATTCATGTTGCCTGTCTGTCTCTACAATCTAGCTATCTTTTGCTGTTTTAAATCAGTTTTCTTTCATAATGAATAAAGTAAAATTGACTGATAAATCTTGAAGGTTTAGGTGAGTGTTCGTGCGCTATTTTACAATGTCTTTCGTATACAGCTATTGCAAAAAAGGTTGAATACTGCATACTGAATAGTGCATTCCAAGACCAAAGTGCATTGTGGGTCTTGTTAATTTGAAATGAGAAGTAAATATACAGCAACTAACTCTACATGTAGTTAGTATATTGTTTTAGATGGAGTACACTAAAAATAGAATAAATAAATATTATTAATCCTACTTTAGACAATGTCACTATGACCCACAATGCACTTCCGTCTTGGAATGCACTATTCAGTATTCAGTATTCAGTGTTCAATCTTTTTTGAAATAGCTGTATCAGTCAATGTACTTATCGTATGTAGATGGATCCCTTTGGGACCTCCACATCTGTGCGGTGATTGGTCACTTGCCCTGTCCCACAAGGATCATGTGTAGGGTAGCAAGACTGAGTTGAGCCATCAAAGAAAAACACTGATTGTCCTTGAGCACTTCGCAGGGCTGGTCCACAGTAAGACACAATCTGAAACGTTGTAGGTACAACGTCCATGCATACTTCAGCCACTTGTTTTACTATTCTACAATTGATTGTCCCTGGATTCCAACGGACTAGGTCTCCAGTGCCCGGACTACACGCAATCCAATGAGTGACTGTAGATTGGACAAGAATCTCGTTACCAATCTTTCTCCACAGCAGGAAATCAACAGCAGAGTATGTCCACTCGTCAAGAGGTGGTTCTATCGAGACTGGGGCAAGTTTGCTTGATTGGTCCACGGTCCAGCTAGGGATTGGTGTGACAGCATTGTTTAGGCTGCTAAAGAAGGTGAAGTTAGTAAAATGATAGTTATAGACCAGAGTCCATCCTCCGCCGTCAGTCTCCATGTCGCAGTAGACCTCAAAAGCCCAAGTGTCTGGTTGGTTGAGCAAAATCCAGTAAATCCCTGACGTGGCTTGAGGATTTCTTTCTTTGATGAACTTACAGGAGGGCGATGGAACATGCGCACTAGATCCGTAATCTATCACGTGAAAAAATAGCGCAGTGTTTAGTGTGAATCAAAGAAACGTGGATAGATGGGAAGTGCATTCGAACTTCTATATTTAACGGCCAGTGGTCAAAGTCCCAGAGAGGATTTCCCCCCGGTAATTTAAACCTGTATAAAGTGTTTATACCATCACGTGACGGCAGCCATGTTAGATGGCAGGAACAATACAATCGTTTTACATAAGAAAGAATTCAATTCCCGAGAGCAAAGGGTTTTTATTGTTCTGCCATCTAACCACAGGTAGTCCAAGCTGTATTATGGGCGCCGACACGTGATGGTGCAAATCCTCTATTGAGCGCTCAACCTCATTTAGGGCCCAGTCATTAATGAAGTCGGAGGGAGGGGGGAGGGGAGGGGGGGGGTGGAGTAGAAGAAAATTTTTTTAATGCAAAAATATTTCCAGAATCCTACCTAATAACATTCAAGTTTTTCGGGGAAACCCTTCAGTCGTTTAAAAAACCCTCCCAATCCTCGTTTTGACCTTCCAAGACCCTCATGTTCCACTAAAAGAATTTGAGACCCCCTATTTTATCCTCCACCCCTTACTAGGGATTCTACTTATCTTAGTGACGCACTTCATGCGGAAACACGAATTCACTTTTACACTTCAAAAAGGGGTAAGTAGTAAACTGAAAATTGGCCCGAAAATGGTAGTTAAATGACAAATAACCGAAAATTAGTGTAGTTGACATTTAACTTATATTTCATTATTTTTGTTCAATATTATGGGCAGCGCTTGTAAAATTATCAACAGTTATCTGACAATTGGCCTAAAAAGTAGTAGTTGACTGACCAATCGGGTACCACCATCCACACCCACTAAAAAAATCTTAATCCAAACAATTCGAGTACGTTGTGCGTGCTTTCCAAGTTCGAAATACTGCCTGGGAAAAGTTTACTGACCAGAAACAAAAGAATGGGAAAGAAAGAGAAAGAAAGAGAGAGAAACGAGAAAAGAGAGAAATAAAAAAGGGAGGGAGGACTGACAATAATACAGAACAGAATCAGTAAAAATATAAAAAACACACACACACACACAAAAACAAAAACAAAACAAAACAAAAAAAACAAAAAAACAAAAAACAAAAAAAAAAACAACAAAAACAACAAAAACAAAAAAACAAAAACAAAAAAAAACAATAAAACAAAGACAAAAAAAACAAAAACAAAACAAAAGAAAAGAAAAAAAAAACAACAAAAAACAAAAAACAAACAAAAAAAAAAAAAAAAAAAAAAAAAAAAACAAACAACAACAGCAACAACAACAAAAACCCAGCCTTAATCTATCGACTTAATACCTGGGAACTGTGCTTCGGCATAAATCGATCCTTCTTTCCTTTCGAACATCCAAGGAAAGCCAGTCTTCGTAAGGTAGTTATGATCACAAATCGAAGTCCGAAGATCATAATTGATACTACTACATAGGTGGTTTCGTAGACATAACTCACAGCATTTTCCAATCCCATCAGCTGCGAATGTCGTATAGGTAGAATCTTTCAGTTGATATCCATATTCCGAGTACTTGGTCTCGCATTGTTTGGCGCTCACAGTCGCCAACAAAATCGCCGAGTAAATCAAAAATGCTTTAAAGGCGTGGTCCACGAGACAAAATTTACTCTGCATAGCTGTGAAATGTGACATTTGAATTTGAACGATAATGTCCAATTGGGATTTGTTTTGTCTAAGATTTTCAACTTCAGCAAGGTGAGAAGACTTCGAAAATCCTCGAATCTGTTTGTAGCGAGCGCTTTCTAAAAATGTCCATTATCATCTGCGTCTTTGGTTTTGAACAGTATTAAAAATATTGAATTTTTCAGTATAATAAACAATGCTATGATAAACAATGCTATATATGAATTTCTTGCTTCACTTCTAAGTTGGTTATTGACACTATTAAGGCAGTTATCAAAGGCTGCGATCATAACTTTCCTTTACTGTAAGCCGTTATTAATTTCGCGAGCTTATCTTTTACACATCAAGCAGTTTCCTTACAAAATTATTCACTGCTAAATATATAACTACATTGTGGCTTATCTCTCGGTCTACAGCTTAATTCCATATCCATATAGACTATTTCCACACTGTTACTTTTTCTTTCCCACATTATTAGTTTCACTATGTCAACAACTATTGATTCAAATCACCTGTCTCGACGACTAATTCATATTCTTTTCATCAGTTTTTTGTTATCAGTTCATTTTCATATCAATCTATCGGTTCGCCGGTTTATCTCCCTCCGCATGCAATAACAGGGTAGTTTACACTATCATGCTGTGCCCCGACTTTGATCAACTCAGATGCTGACAGTTCAAGGTTCTTTAGCTGCCCTGACGATTGAGCAGCCCAAAGGTTGTTAATTTGGGAGTTCAATCTCCGAGCTAGGCGTGCCTTAACTTTATTCAACCCAGAGGTTGTCAGTTTTAGGGTTCTATTGTGAGTTAGCCGTGCCATAACTTTGATCAACCCAGAGGTTGTTTCAGGGTATCGATCTAAGAGTCAGGCGTGCCCTGACTTTGATCAGCCCAGAGGTTGTTTCAGGGTTTGATAAAGTGAAGTTTTTTTCTGCTTTCCTCGCTTCATTATTACCACTATAACATAAAACAAATATCGCTAAAGGTCAACCTTCCTGTTAACTATATATATATATTACTTTCTTAATTAAAAACTCTCCTAAATCAGCCTTATTTTCGCCTAAGAGTCATTCCTTATCTGGCTGAACCAAAATTAGGAAGTAAATAACGCAAGATCGCAAACAATAATCTAATGAAATAGAGATCTAAAACACTTAGTTTTGCCAATTGAAAAAAAATTGTATTTACTATAAAAGTGGCCTGTAGTATTTTTCCCCTGTTTATTTCGACTCCTAAGAAAGTTGATAATCTGAGCAGAAAGATAGACATTTTAAATAGCTTTTAAGTAACGTCTTGATATATTTGCATTAGGTAAAACAGCTAAAAAAATAATTAAAACCGTAATTCAGTTCACTTTTTTATGTAATTCATTTAAAATTTCAGTTAAATTCCGATTCCAAATGTAGAGCCACCTTGTCTATGCCTCTTTATATCGTGTATATCCTTGGTGTGTCAGAACCTTAAAATTAAAGTATCCTGTAAACTGATCTTGCCAACTGCTCCCCCCCCCCCCCCCCCCTGACACACACACTCACCTTTCTTTTGATACAGCTTAGTGGTAATAGCACTCGCCTCCTACCAAGGCAACCAAGTTCGATTTTTGCCAGTCTTGGTGATGCATATGAGTAGAGTAAGTCGTTTGATGGTTCTTTCCTGTGCTTCGAGGGTCCTTTTCCAGGTTCTTCTGATTTCCTAATTCCACAAAAATCAAATCCTAAATTCCAATTTGGTCATGGAATATTTAAAAATTAAAATAGCCACTGGCTATTTTAAAAGTGCTACCCTCGTAACAACTAGCAAGTCTTTTTTATGTATTTTGACTTGTCAAAACCCAAGTGAAGACAAAAATTTGTGGACAATTAAAAAAAAACATTTAGTAGTGAAGTGAAATGGTCATTTTTACCAGACATTTGTTCAGTTTTCATATGAGAAAGAATTCAATTTCTGAGTGCTAAGGGATTTTATTGTTCTGCCATCTTATCTTACAGAACATGGCCACCGGCATGTGATGGTGCAAAACCTCTAAGTAACACACACTAGCTATTTGCAGCCAGGCTAAATCTTCCTACTAATGTCCCTGGGACAGCCATCTTCAAGGATTTTACAAATGTTCAAGAATTTTGGATAAACAGGTATTCTTATGATGCTGTTAGTTTTCAAGAAGAAATTCATTAATCTGCTCTTTTATTTCTTCTTCATTCATGTGCTTAGTCGTTGATTCAGTAACGAATGATGGTAGAACATCAAGTCCATCCTTCATATCCTTCAAAGTGAGATGGCAGCCATAGCAAAGCTCTCCCATTATCCTATCACTTTCTGTACTCGTTTTCTTTGCTGAATCATGTACACACTTCTGAGATCTGATACAATTGCAAACACCTTCATAACCTTTGGCAGCCATTTCTCTATCTTTTGCAACATTTCCTTGGCAGTTTTCTTCCAGATGGAGTTTATCAACTTCATTAGTGAGACTGTCTTCATCCAGCTGAGCTAAAGGCACCCCACACAACGAACAGTGATAAGCGGACTGATAGTTGTCTTTAAGGGTAAGTTTATCGCCAGTTCTAAAGATAGTATTAACTGTGAATGGAAATTGTGCTTGTAACCCACCAACAAATTCCTCTGTTAGCCTATCGATACTAGCATAACAGTCCGACTTTGTCGCTAACGTTGGAACACTAATGGTGTCTATACCTTGAAAGAAATTGAAAAGTGAAATCTCCTTAGCTACAAACTCTCGCATAGGTCTCAAAACGATTAAGTTTCCATGGCGACTGTCCACAAATCCAGTATCAAAGGGTAAAGCCTCTCCTCTTCCTTGTGATATATCAGAGAGAATCCTTACTGAAATTCTTGATGCACAGTCACCTACCATAACTTTTAGATAGCCTTCCCTCATTGCTACTTTAATTAATAACTGGAGTCTTAAAGATCTGAGGAGATCTTCTTTGGCTGTTAACGATGCAAGAGAATTAAAACAGCTTTTAAGCTTTGAACTGGTAGAACAAGATTCTTTTTCATTTTCAGTTGCTGCAAACTTCTCTTGGAAAATATCCTCTAAATTCGCCTGATAAAAGTCAAAGGCACCATTCTTAGCAACAAACTCTGAAACCTCTCGCTTGATCTTTGCTCTTTCTTGCTCATCTAAGTCAAGTAAGGCTCCCTCATCAATGAATAAAACACCAGGTTTAAACCTGAACTTCTTAGCTGTTTTTCCACTCAGTCCTTCATAGACTAACCTCAACATGGCCATAGAGCAAGGCCCACCAGAGATTGCCAATAAGACTTTTTCTTCGTGACGAATTACCCGGGCTTTCCCAATCGTGGCTCTAAATTTGTGCACGAAGTAAGTCATAAAACAGGCCTCACACAGCGGGTCGTTAAGTCGAACTACAACAACTGCTTGAGCTTTTAAACATTTCATACAAGTTCGTCCATCTTTGTCAACCTTTCCACGTGGAGGACGTTGTAATGGCAGATCATCTTCTTCAATGTTACACATCGTAAAATCACTTTTGATCTTTCTGGAGTAGACTTAGATATCCAAAGAATGATCCAGTGAAAAAATACCACATACAAATGGGACTTATTATGATATTTTGAATCGGAAAAATTAGTTCAAAGGAGAAATTGCATCACACTAGAAATTTTTAGTGATCGACTGTTGACCGTGGGAGATTGGTAACAGATCCATCCACAGGAAGCCCAATTTTAAAATCAACTTCAGCGAAATATTATCCAAAATTAAAAGGGGAGTACATATAATATGTTAAAAGAATATTTTATATGAAGGGATATCATCTGCGAAAAGGAACGTCAAGAACCTCTTACGAAGTGAGTTAAAAACAAACAAAAAAAGAGAAGAAATTACAAAGTAAAATTTACCGAAAAGAAAACTAATATTGAATTTAACTTTCTTATTTCTAAGTTTTTCTGTTAGATATGAAATGAAAGAAGAAAACAAACAAACAAACAAACAAATAAAACAAAAACAAAAAACAAAGGAAGACAAAGAAAAGAAGACACGTGAACAAAAATTACGTCATATTTTTAGGATAACAGCTGATAAGAGTATTACGGGCTCATACTCGATCATTTTGTTGCCAAGAACTTTCTTGAAAGAGTGAAGGCTAAAATTTCTGTAAATGATTTTGAATTAAATATTAAAAAACAATTTTTAATATGACAGAATCAATTCTAGTAAAGTCTTTTCGGATTTCTGCCGTTGTCTCTGCTTATTGGTAAGTAAAACTGCTTCAAATTTATAATTTTTTGAACCCGAGAACCTTCCATAAACTTCCACGTTGCAGATTTATCCAGATTTGAATATTCATAAATGTGACTCTTCTTGAACATCGATAATTTGCAAACTTAATTTAATTTTAATATCGATACACATGTTTTTTATCCTTTAATTAGGTGTATTTCTATTTCTTTGGTGTTCTTAAACAAGTATTTGCTCAGCAGTCCAGACTTGAAGGTAAATTAATATATCAACTTTTTGGTTGATTAATGAGGCGTCAGTGGTTAGCATAATACTTCAATTTACAGTTTCGTTCATTGACCACGAATAATAGTTAACTGCCACGTGGTTAGCTCAGTTGGTAAGAGCGTCGGTCTGTTGTGCGGGAGGTCGTGGTTCAAGCCTCTGCCAGTACAACACTCGGTGTTTTAAAATAACTGCCTCAAAGTTTGTAATTACATCTGCAAATGGTTAGACCTTCAAATCTTCTCGGACAAGGAGGCCCCTTCTGTCTTCACTATATAAGACTGTATAAGGCAGATGTAAAAGATCCACTGAAGACGCTGGTGACGACCATCTTCAGTGGCTATGCTAACCATGCTAATTGGGTTGCAAGGCCTGTTAGGTATTAAGCTGTCCACCCAGGAGTGGTAAACGCATTAGATTAGATTAGATTAGTTCAAGACAAGGCTGGAGTTGCAACGCATGATAAAACTGTTGTTTTGCTATGAGTGGAATTAAACTCCAACCTCAACATGAGACTTTTATTCATGGTCACTGAACGAAGCTGTAAAATGGAGGTCAATTAATAAATCAACTTTTTGGTTGTTGATTAATGAGGTGTCAGTGGTTAGCATGATACTTCATTTTACAGTTTCGGTCAGTGACCACGAATAATAGTTCCAAGCCAAGGCTGGAGTTGCAACGCATGATTAACTGTTGCTTTGCTATGGGCGGAAACTCCAACCTAAACATCAAACTATCATGATAAGAAGAGATAAACTAGCTACAAAAATAAAATGCCTCTGTTCTGGGTATTATGTCTAACTGCCACCTGGTTAGCTCAGTTAGTAAGAGTGTCGGTCTGTTGTGTGGGAGGTCATGGTTCAAGCCTCGGCCAGACCAACACTCAGGGTTTTAAGATAACTGAGGAGAAGGTGCTGCCTTTGTAATTACATCTGCAAATGGTAAGACCTTCAAGTCTTCTCGGACAAGGACTTTAAACCGTAGGCCCTGTCTCCCAACCCTTCCTAACCTACAGTAAATGGGTGACATAGAAGAACCAGTTGAATTATTTGTGTAAGAATAGGGGATTGTCTCCTGGTTCAACAGCCTATTCCAATTTGGAGGCATAATACTAACTTACTAACAAATCGCTCATGATTCTAAGCTGCATGGCTGCTAAAAGCGCCTTAATATGCAGCCCGTAAAGTCCTCCACTGTTCATAATTGTAAAGCGCATTGAGACAACTGTGAAATGCGCTATAGAAGCACCCCATTACTATTATTATTATTATTTAACTCTTACCTACTTGTTATATTAACTGTTGTTTTTCTAGCTGAATGCCCCTCTTTTCATCACCTGGTTTCAATGTGTGATCACTGTGGTCTGTTTATTTCTATTGAGTTTCCTTGGTGAAAAGTACCCATGGATTGACAAATTTCCAGATTTTATTATAGATCTGTCTGTTGCAAAACAGGTAAAATTGAATTTTGATTTTGGTTTATGATTTATGATTTTTTCTCATGAGGATCCCATGGACACCACAACTGCATATCCTATTACTATGGGCCCTGTAGTTCATTAAGGTGGCTTCCTAGTTTTGAACGTTGGATTTGAGTCCACGATGTGCGTGCACTCAAAAACCGCTGTAAAATCTACAAGATTTTATTGAAGAACCATACGCGTTTTGAGCTTCAACAGGGCAAAACCCTCAAATTTTGCACGGGCTCTGTATTTTTTATAGCTTATTTGAATAAATTCCTAAAAATCTAGGTTATATCAACATTTTAGAAAAAGTTAAATATTCTAACACATGAAAAAATGGATTGTTGTAGGGAATTTTGTTTGACTTTATGAGATTTTTTAAGAGCACTGAAACTACAAAATATGACAAATCAATGTATCTCTTTGTGTTTTTGTCGAAAATATCCACGTATTAGAATGATTGAATAGCCTTCATTGTGCAATCACATATGTTCGAATCGAATAATGAAATCTAGAATCCAAAAATAAAGTCATAAATGATCTCTATATGTTCACGCTTGAGGTGATTGGACTGTAAGTATTTTATATTATTAGTATTAATAATTAGTGCCAATGAATTTTTCTTTTTTTCTTGTATTTTAAGGTGCTTCCATTATCAGTTGTCTTTGTAGGAATGATCACTTTCAATAACCTATGTCTGAAGAATCTCGGAGTCTCTTTCTATAATGTTGGGAGGTCTCTCACTACTGTCTTCAATGTTGTAAGTAACTAGTATTTAACAACTATTCGCCAAAGCAAAGTAAATATCAGGAATATTTACCAAGACGCGAGTCTTCGAGTGGTGAGGTAAATATTCCCCGATATTCACTGAGGCTGAGGCAAGTAATTGTTTTAGTATAAATACACAGGTGATTCTTTCAAAAAAAAAGAAGGTAAAAGACATTTTTTTTCCAGTAACAGCAACAAAGCGGCTGGCTGCCATTTCGGACTATTGCTGAAGGTGACTATCGTCTGGTAGCGTGAGTTTTTCGACCAATCAGCGCGCGAGATTTTTAATAATCAGCTGTGTATTTTTACTAATATCATATAGACATTAGTATTTAACTGGGAAATATGCCACTCATATTTTTCATACCAACCACATCCAGGACCTCAGTGACATACAGTATTTTCCATATTCTCGCAGTGAAGATATCAATAAAAATAAATATTTAACAATCATTGCCAATAAAAGGTGAAGTGAATACCAGGAAATATTTGTAAACCAAGATGCAAGTTTTCGCATGGTGAGATAAATATTCCCTGATATTAACTGACCATTGAGGCGAATAAAAATTATTGTTTTAGTATTTTTAATGCAAGCGAATTATAATGATAACAGAGAAAAAGTTTTGTTTTGTTTTATCCAATTTTATAAATATCTCTGCATGCGGCACACATCAATAAACAAGCGTGTGCATGCATGTTGTATTCACCTGTAGGTGAACATAACGAACAGCGTAAGACGTAAATGGTGAACAATAAGCGTGCCAAATTTATCATATTCACTAGCTTGACTTGTAAAATTACAAATAAGTGTTAATGTCTTTTTTTCTGGTCTGGTATCTTTTTATCATGCATATTTCTGATGGGCTGTACAAGGGGGCAGTATTTTCTGTTTCTTACCATGCTTGATCCCGAGCCTGACAGTTCAGGCTATCCGTGCATGCATAGGACAATGGATTGTTAAACAGCAAAGCAATAAGCAAACAAGTTGCAAAAAGTAAATGGGAAAAAAATAAATTAATAAAGTTATTTACAGTCCTAAAGTTGGCCAGCATAGGGAAAAACTGTGCCCTCAGAAAACAGACCTCTACTGTGCCTCTTGGCTGGCTCTTTCGTCTATATTCAAAGCCTAGGGCGTAGTTTGCCGCTACCAATCTATACCACCTGGCCAGTAAATGATCTCAAATTTCTATATGTAATATATACAGTATGAGTGGCTGTGTTGTATCAGATATGCAAATTTGAGGCATAGGTGAGAGTTTGTATATCGGATACAACACGGACACAAACGTCTAGGTTAGTTCCTTTGTGTTTCACTAAATTTTTCAAAATTAAAGTGAATCTGGCCAAGAAAATCTAACTTAAAGTATGTGCAAATGAACACAATTGTGTATCAGATTTACAACACTCTTCATGGTCATGATTTATGTTGTGATTTCCTCATGAATTATTCATGAGTTTGACAATAATATTTGGAATTTTGTTAAATTTTGTTTTCTTTACACAGATTTGTACGTATACTATTCTTGGACAAATGACATCAAAGAAAGCCATAGTAGCTTGTTTAGTCATAATATGTGGTTTTCTACTTGGTGTTGATCAAGAAGGAACTTCATCGCATATATCCCACAGCGGTATACTATTTGGTATTCTTGCCAGTCTGTGTGTATCACTCAATGCCATTTACACCAAGAAAATCATCCCAGTTGTGGACAACAACATTTGGCGCCTTCAGCTCTACAATAACTTCAATGCGTGCTTTCTCTTCCTACCCCTTATGGCTATCTTAGGTGAATTTCAAGAAATTAAGACATTCTCTATGATTGGATCTGGATATTTTTGGTTAATAATGTCTTTGGGAGGCATATTTGGTATTTCTATTGGTTACATCACAGGACTACAGATCAAAGTCACCAGCCCTCTAACGCACAACATCAGTGGGACGGCCAAAGCATGCGTTCAGACAATCATTTCTGTTAGCTATTTCGATGAGGTGAAGACCGCACTGTGGTGGATGAGTAACTTGTTTGTACTTGGAGGATCGTTTGCGTATGCTTATGTTCGTCACACTGAGATGAAAGCTAGCCATGCTGAAGAGAAGAAAAGCACAATTAAAGGTGAGGAAGAACTTGAGGCAGGTACTCCGTTAGTCAGTGATGATAAAATTTCTAAGGCCTGAACGAGTCCAGCACTCAATATAATGGCCATCGGACAATGCCCGGCCAAAAAATTCGAACTTTTTCACATCAAATCTTTGCCTTGTCGGTCATTTGGACTAGACACTAAGCTAGAAATGAAGTATGATCGAGCTAAAACTAATTTGGTCAGTCATCATGAATAGCAGCTAACCGTTCATTATAATCTTAAGCCTGAAGTCTCAAAAGAGAGGAAGGGCTTGCATTTGTTTCTTGGTGTGCAAGGTGCACTTTTTGGTCTTTGTTTCTGCGTTGATTAGAAACATTTTGATAAGTACATAATTTTGTATACAGTATATCGTCATTTTCAAGACAATTTATTTTCCACCGACAGTTTTGTTATCAAATTTGTATGATGGAATTTTAATAACTTTTTCTCATAGTGACAGTACACCATAGTATTCACGTACTAATTAGTATGTGTGATAAACTTTCTTTTAACTCGTTAGCTATCTCATTTCATGGCAGTGGGTGCATGACGCTTCCACACCTTCTAACAGACACGCAAACACTGCTTCAAAAAGTGCAGTATACATATACCATGATCATGGAAATCCATCGTGAAAAGTAGTACTTGTATTACAGTAGGAATCAAATCGGGGGGGGGGGGGGGGGGGGGATCCATGCACATTCTAGCACATTGTTAAACCTACTGCTAATAATTAACGATTATTAACTATATCTCTGTTTAGTTGGGGGGGGGGGGGGGGGGTCCATGCCCATTCTAGCACATTGTTAAGCCCACTAATAATGATTTATAATAAATAATAATTAATAATTATATCTTGGTTTAATGTAGATAATTAAATCAGAGTAGTGTGTTTTCTGCAAAATAAGTCTAGCATTCAGTGATCCTTTTATAATAATAAACATGACAAATATTCCATCGTAATTATTCACCTTATTTGACCATATGCCATTTAGGAAAAAAATGATGGAAAATCATTGCCACCATGTTCATAACTATTTGCTTGCGCCAGTTCAAAACGCATTGAAAATTTGGTATTCCATTACCATTTTGTATTCTCTGCCTCATAGACCATAAATAGACTAGTGATGTTTGGGTTGTGAGAAAAGCTACATGTGGTTCGTTAGAAAAACTGCATAATGCTAACGAGCTACAGTTAGTACAACAGTCTTTCCGATGAACCAGATGTTGCTATTTTATTTATGGTCAATGAGACAAGACTACAGAATGATTGACAGCAGCAAAATGCCAAATTTTCAATGAAATTTGAGTACATGCCAAATGTCATAACAGATAGTGAGGGGTGTGTTCCATATAGAAGACAATGAATTCCAAATATTGACAAACTTGTGCAATATTAATAATGCTTATATACATTTATTAATTGGCAGAATTGACTATATTCATGCTTAATACTAAGTAGCAGCTATTATTGCCATTCAATGAAATGCATGCCCTAATCTAGCAGGCCAAATTACAAGAGTTCTTGAACTTTGGTCTATTTTAGAATGTTAATAAAATTACTTTAACCAACGTAGTAGTTAATTACACTGACGAAGGACTAACATGTACTCCCTTTATAATAAAGCATGCCGACAAGTGACATAAAAGAAGAGTGGAATTGCGAGTGCTTCTCGCACTTGATCTTCTAATATTAAGTTTCAGAAAATGTTCATACGCCACCCCCTCTTTCACGGAGGATTTTTTAAAGACCCACACCCCAGAAATTCCAATTTTCTTCCAACAACCTCAGTCTGTGATTTTGGTCTTTCTCTGGAAACCCCCCACCCCACGGTAATTCCAAAATCCTTCATCGAAGGGGGGGTAGGAAGTATGGACTAGATAATTTCTAAAACTACACAATCAGTGAAATGAAGTTTAAAATTGTGATGATTGATATATATCTCATTAAACATACTAATTGTGTCCTATTGTACATTGATTTTGGATCATCCCACATCAATGTGAGATGTTTGTTGACCAGGTTTCTGCCATTCGTTTATTATTTAAGTTTATTTTCCACTCCGCCTTTGAATTGTTACCTTCTGTGTGCACAATGTATGCTTGTGTCTGGTGTCATACCTTTACATCTAACTACAATTTCGCACTTTATACTAATGAAATCAACATAATAATTAACATTTGAATAAGTTTTTAAAAACTCCCATTTCTTGTTTTATCCACAATGTCATGTACAGTGTGCTTTTCTTTAACTTCAGTTTCTAAAATTTGTATACACACTTTGTTTGGGTCAGATGTTTGCATTGTAATAGTGAAATAAATAAATAATCATTCAACCAACATTAAAGTAAAATCTGTTTAAAAACTCCCATTTCATGTGTTTTATCCATAATATGCCACAGTCATATGCTTTGCTTTAAACTTCAGCTTCTTCTTAAAGGTTTTATATTTTTGGCATAAACATAAGATTAATCCTGCACATGGCTGTGTTTTTTTATTGCTTTTTAGGTCATCCAAATCATGATTCATAGCACCTGCACCTAAACAAGTCTACATCATAACATATGTAATGTTGTGTCTGTGCTGTCATCCATTTTAAACACTATATAATTAACTGTTACACTGTATTTTAAACATGATTAAATAAATGTCTTGTGTAAAAAATAAATATTTGCATTGAAAATACAACAGGGATTCCAATTTAGATAACAGTGAAAGGTGAAAATAAAATTGGGGGAAAATCAACTTAATTAATTTTTTTTTTTTTTGTATTTGATGTCAAGATTGTGGTTCCTCACTCTAATGCAAACACCAGCTAAGAAATCTATTAAAAAACATTTTTTTCATGCACACTTTTTTTCCCTATATAACTTCCCATTTCTTTCTTTTCCATACGTATTTATACACTTAAAGGGGAGGAAAGATCACATTAAGATCTATTTTGCAAACTTAACACACCAAATCTTAAAGTTGGTATTTTTACTTTTCACTTTTATCTAAATTGGGCTGCCTGTGGAAATCCTTTTTTTTTCTTTATTACATTGAATTAAAAATAGAATGAAAAAACTTTATTTATGCATAATTCCAATCTCTATTTACAATAATTCAATATGTAATCAATAGTAACTAGCAAAAAAAAATTTTTTTAATTCCTGTGGAAATACTTAAACATCTGACATACAACTGTTTCAGAAGAAATTATTGATAAAATAAATACTTCAAGCGCATAGCAGAAGTCGTCTTAAGCCACTGTCTTTGAATACAACTAGTATTTTTCTGTTATTTAATCATTATCGAACAGTGGTATTTCTTATTTAATAACACATTTTACTGATATGAGAATAAACGTGTTAATAAAATAATAATAATAATAATAATAATAATAAAATGCAATCACATTTTTTTATTGTAGATAAATTTATGAAACTAAATTTCTCACATCTCTGCAATATATATAGTAATTGCACAGCTTATATTTAAGAGAAAATTCCCAGCCAGAAAGAATTAACAAGTTTGTTTTGTTGATCGTATTATTAATGAATAAATAATTTATTAAAATAAAACAAATTTCACTTTACCAGGGGTAAGATAACATTTTGTCTAACATTAGGCTTTGTCGCAAAAACAAACCTGTTATCTAATGTACCATAATCAATTGGAATTTTAAGATATAAGGTTTTTGCAGCAAGAGAGGAAAACCAGAAAATCTAGCGGGAATCCCTTGAAGTAAAAAGAAAGATTTCATAGCATGGGTTTAAAAAAATGAGAAAATAAATAAATTTTAAAGAAAATTAAACATTTTAAGAGTACAAACCGCATGATTATTAATTTCGTAATAAAATAATAACTAACTTTAATTATTTGTTGCAAGATAAATTTGCTCTGTCTCAATGATATAATTGTGTTAAAAAGCATTGTAAAGGCTCACAATGGCATATCATACTTACTGCAATTCCCAGTCACACTCAACCAACTAGACCTAAATCACAAATGAAAAATCGAGTTTTGGTGGATGTCAATCATAAAGGGTTTCTTAAAAATGCTAATGATTCCAAGTCCAAATTTCAAACCCTTGACTGCAAAGCCATTGGTCATTTGACTTACCTGATCTTGAAGCACTCAAACCATAGCCAATACCGATAACTTTGCAGTCAAGCTTTTGAAATGTAGATCTGGAATCCTGTGACATTTTTGACAAAATATATCTAGAGCGAGAACTCCACAACGACAAGAAGCATGAGATATAAGGGCAACAGTGTTTGCAATGTTTGCCTACACATTCATGTGAGTATTCAAGTTAGTCGTTGTGGGGCCGAAGACCAATGGAAACGATACTAGCCCTTTTGATTGACGTCCTCCAAAATTACATCATACATTATGATTTTTAACATTATCTTCACTAGCTGGATTATTTTTCAGTTTTTTTCCACTTATAAGACTGTGTCATTCTATAGACTAGAGTATCTTTTTTTGTTTATTTACCAATTTGTGCATGAGTCAGAGAAGATACATGAATTTGGATATGACTCAAGCAAATAATCTTATTCTTCAGTGTCGATTGATCTGAAAAATTTATGCAAAATCACTACACACAGTACGTAAAGAGGTGTTACTAATAATTGAAGTTTATCTTTAATTCAGGCCTGTGCCATCAGGTGATGGCAGCCATGAGGTGGCATGACAATAGTCTTTTTTTCTCCTGGGAAAAATGAATTGTTTTTCATGTAAAGCAGATTAGACCAGAATCAATTGTTCCTGCCTCCTGTCATGGGTGCCATCACGTGTGGGTGCAGAGCCTCTAGTAATATATATACTATGCTATCACTCTAGCTATTTTTGAGCTTTATTTGGTATTGTTTTTCTATGCTAATGTGCTTGAAATTCCTTCATATTCCAGCTGTATAAGGATTGATGGCACAAGAGATGTATTATATTATATTCACAAAAGACACTTGAATATTATTGTTAGAATTATTTCTCAGAATTAACCATATTTAATGTCTGGCTTTTATTGACTGGCAATAATAACTATGTTAAAACTATTTAATAAATGTAGATATAAACAGTTGACAAGATGTAAATTATATTGAGGCAAGTTACTAGAGTGCAAACAATTAATCCGTGAAACACTAATTACTAAATAGTACAAAATAGTGCTAATTAAACAATAGAAAACAATGGAATTTGCATGAAATTGTGCTATTTAGTATTACTAAAGTTTCACGGTTATATTGTTTGCACTCTATAGTTAAATACTTTTAAGTGTTTTACAGACATGGCTTGCTAATAAGAGGGACTGGATGATGGGTGAGGAACAAAATGACATTGAACTAATTTTAATCCTGATTAAATTAGGACCCAGTATTTACATAAGTAGGTTTTTTGTGTTTTTACACATTTCCAACTACATTGGGGTTCTGGATTTGTGGAACCTCTAGAATTTTAGCTTTCCAAACTGATTAAAGTTATTTGAAATTCCCTCACCACCCACGGCACCCTCTTTAAAAAGGTCATAAATGGTTCCATAGCACTGTGGGAGTTTTGGTGATTATAATGCCCATGGAATTAGCAGGGCTGATAGAAAAAAAAACAAAACAAAACAACAAAAAAAACAGCCAGTTATAACGGACAATGTCCAGCCAGAATTTGATTTTGTCCAGTCAAATCAATGATTTGCTGGTTATTTCGAAAAGTAATGTTGCTGCAGTTTTTGATATTCTGAGAACACAGACATTTCAAGGGCTTGTTGTAAAATTGGTTTTTTCACTGTCACCAGTCAAGAACATAAAAGGTGCAGACTGAGTATTTCATATTGGTGGGAGAAAAAAAAATTCAGTGTGCAGCTTAAGCTACCTTAAATAGTTCACATATCAAAAACTGCTGTAACAGTGAGCCAAAAAAGAGCAGGGTATCCAGTGAATTACCAGCAGTTATTCTTATCCCTGCCTGTTAATACTAAATAGTTATTATAAAATAACAGTTATAAATCTTGCATTCTGATTGGTTGGGAGTGCGTGCTTTATGAGAGCACACAGCACGCACATGCCCATTGCATTTTATAAAACAAATAAAAAACTTGCTTGCTGTGCAGTGTGGAGTCATAAAGCACTTGGGGATTGGCAGAACACTCAAGTAGTGTACAAAGTGTAAATGGATGTGAATGATATTATGGTGTGTAATACTTTAATTGAGTGTAAATAAAATGTTTTTGTGCACTAAATAATAAATATAAAATCTTGAAATCTTTACAAGTAATGTTTGTTAAGAATGATTAAACAGTTAATGGTTTGAACCCAGATGTTGAAGTTTGGACTGGACTCTGAAAGATGACTTCCACTTAGGTTGTCAAAACGTCAGTCACCACCAACAACAGTCTTTCTCAAGACTGCACTCACCTGGACAATCACATTTCGCACCAAATGATTAAGCAGGTTGTCTCAAGGACCCAAAAACACCCCACAAGGGCGGATCCAGCAAAATTTTAAGGGGGGCTAATTGAATTTAGGGGGGAGCTAATTGAGTTTCTTCCTTCAACACAATGGAAAACAATATAAAAAAGCATCGTTTTTTTTTCTGCTGAAGGGGGAGGGGGGGCTTCAGCCCCCCCCCCCCCCCCCCCCCCCCCCAGATCTGCCCTTGCCCCAGCCCTAGCTGAGAATTGTTTGAATGTTACTATTTTTATAGAAATGAATATTATTAATTATCCAAAAAAAAAAAAAAAAATCTATATTTATTGCAAGATTACCACTGTTCTCGCTTCAATGCACAGGCACAGTTACCTTTCAGGATGCAAGGGTACTGTGGAGGGGTCTACATGCACCACAGGCATATAAATAGTTTTTTCCCCATCCTCTCCCCTACCATTCCGGTAACAATTATCTTTTTCACTACCATACAAAATTTCACAATGCTTGAAACAAAAAACAACAACAAAAAAATCATAATAAAAACAGAAAACAGTTTTAATTAATTGACAACAATTTATTACATAAAAATATGTACTTTTATGTGCATTTGTACTATTATGCGGGGGGGAGGGATGGAAATGGAAAAAAGACCCCACTCTGTTCCTACGCTAGTGCTCCCTCAGCTCCATAAAAATCAGCTAATTAAATCAAAGTCGGGGAATCCCCTTTTTCATTGCGTTTTTATTTGAAAGTACGAATTTAAGAATTTGTACTAGTACGAATCTAAGAATTTGACATAACGTATAAAAGATACAAGTCCACACTTGTAGCCCAATCTGTGATCAAAACAAAACGGAGAAAGTGCACACGCGCGTTAGTAAACCCACGGGAGTAGGGTAAGGCGAAAGTTCAACTCCATCCCGTTTCTAAAAATAGCCCAACGGGACGTGATATTAAGTGGTTCCCCTCTTTTTTATTTATTTATTTATTACTTTTTTTCCCCAAATGTTAATTATTAATCTTATTTATGCTCTCGAACAAATAGAATTAAGAGCCTGGGATGACGTCATGTGAAAAACATCCATGACGTCATCCCAGGCTTTTAATAGTTATTTGTTCGAGAGAGCATAGTATAAACCTTCACTATAACTTATAGTGAAGGTTTATACTATGCTCTCTCGAACAAATAACTAGTAAAGACGCAAAATTTAAATAAAGAAATATTTCACCATTCAACTATTCACTTTATGTAGAACAAATATTAAAAGCATTGTATCAGGATTGAGGGTGCACTAGAGAGTTCAAATTTGGGACTCTGGGTTTCGTGACAGAAAATACCAACATAAAAAATTCCATGCGTAGTTGAGTGCGGCGAACCTTTTCATCGTATGGGTCAGTGGTGTAAAGTAATCCCTGCCATGCGTGACATTTGTTTGTCTTGCGAAATAAAAATGACTATTGCGTAATGTCGATGATAGGGGACTGGATCCCAATAGAATTATTGCGCAAGACGTTGACATTACAAAGCGTTTTGTTTAGCGATCGTTCGAACGATTGATCGAGGGCTGAAGTTGGATCGGGGTTTTACAGCTTTTTTTCCTACGAAAAGGCATACGGAGCTTTTATCATGCCGTACACACACGAAGAAACGCAAGAAATGGAGGGGAGTCCAAATGCAAATACAACGAAATTGGACAAAAACAGTTTGCCTAAAGAAGAATACGTGAAGAAGAGAGAACGAAACAACATAGCTGTTCGAAAAAGTCGAAGAAAAGCTAAAGAAAAAATCGAGGAAACAAAACAAAGAGTCAACGCTTTATCCAAAGAAAACGAAGACCTTCGAAATAAAGTTGCACTTTTACAAAAAGAACTGAATGTTTTACGCTCACTATTCGCCAATGGTGAGGTTTCGAACAACATTCCTAATGGTGTGAATGTGGTATTTACGAACTCTCCTGGTCAGTGTCCCAATATTGTAGTAAAAACTGAAGTTCCTGACGAAGAAGATTGCAGTTAATCGACAGAAATACGTAGTTTTATATATATTATCTATGACACTATATCGTGAAAGTGGACTTGGAAGTGAACTTGTTGGACAGTATGAAGCTATTGCGAAACATTTGACTGATCCATGTCACTATAAAAAGCTAGAGAGTTTTGGAATAACGTTTGTAAATCGTTAGATTTGCTCGAGGTTTGATTCAAACTCTATCTTACTTAGCTTATAAGTATCTTTATTGCAGAAATATCTCATGAATGTCTTAGACACATTTTTCTGGAAAAAAAGTGTTTGTAGGAATTTTAAAGAAAATATCAGTCATCAATACAGTAGTAATTTGACACTGGTGTTTTAGTACCCTGCAGAATCTTACCTCCTCTCCTTTCCTTCCCTCGCCTGTAAAGGAGGTAAAAGGAGACTATTGTATAGAACGAGACTGGAGAAAAGGAGACTGCTTGCAGGGTAGTGTTTTATGGGCCTACTAATATTTGAAAAGCTAACAAAATATTAGTGAATGAATATTAATATTCATTATGATGTAAGCTTATGTATATATTTATTATAATAAAAACAGCCTGGTTTTTAATTAGATATGGCAGTTGATTCTATGAAAAAACATGGTTCCCTTATATATTTAGGAGTGGGGGTTGTTACATAACATCACTAGATTTATTCTAGCTCTTTGTTCAATCTTGGTTGAAATTTCAAGGAAGGAGGGCTTAGGGGATTTTTGAATTCAACTAACACATTTCTTGGAAACGTGAAAAGCGAAAACTATCTCCTATACAAGAGGAGGTGCAGCTCAGTTGGTTAGTGTGTGGCCTTTAGGGCTAGAAGTCAACAATTTGATCCTCATGATTTCCACGTATTTCAACTTCTTCTGTTCTGTGTAGCTTTGAATTTAAATACCCGTAAGCCTTATATTCTAAGAATAAAGTGCACACCTTTGGAGCACTTCCCCTGGCTTGGTGAATTGGCAACCACCCCCTGCTTCATTGAAGCAAAAAATTAGTTTTACCTTTAACCAAAACTTTTTACTTGCAGAATCTTCATTTTAAATTATAGACACATACTTCACCTTCATCTTCATTCAGATGACTTGATAAACCACCTGAAGTCTAATAAATTGTGAAGGGGGTAACGATATAAAAAATTCTTGACTGTGGTTTCCATATACTGCGAACTCTGTAGTTGAAAGCTGTACACTAAAATTATATTTTTCTCTGCTGTCACAGTCAAAATAATCAGTCTGTACCTTTTATATTCTAGTCTCCCTCGCACCCGTTTTTAGTGTCGGTTGTCACTAAAAACGGATGCGAGGGAGACTATTTATATTCTTGACTGGCGGCAGTGAAAAACTAATTTCAGAACTAGCCATTGAAATGTCCGAGATTGCAGAATATCAAAAATCACGGTAAATATATATTTCTTAATTTTAGTTGAGCCTGGCATGATAGAGTGAAGTCATTAAACCCGTGAAATAGATATAAGACTAATACACAGTAGTAGACCTTAATTCGATTGTTTTCTTTTGTGTCTATTTGACTATTACACGTTGACTAATAATTTTTATTTCACGGGTTAAATGCCTTCACTCTATTGAACTATTGAAGAGTGCAGTATGTGGAACTATGGCAGTTTAGACTTGGGAGCAGTATTTCTTTAGTAAAGATGAGATGCAGCACACCATTGAAGAATTATATTTAGCAAAAAAAATATTCCAAGTGAAGAAAAATCATTATATTGCAATTTTACATTCATTTTTAGCCTGTGTAGTGGCCCAATTCCTCCACAAAATCGAACTGGTTTATAGGTACAGTATTTAAAAAGCATCATTATTTTACTCATGGTTTACATGAAAGCTATTTAAAATTTTTATTTTCAAAATGGCCAGCATTTAGTATTGCTAGTTACAACAAAAACAAATACCTTACCTGACGTCATCATCATTAACATATTGGAAGTATAAACCAATAATGCAATAAAATTTTCATCAAGAAATGGCATAACTAAATTTTGGTAGGAAAACAAACCTCCCCTTCCAAGGTCCTAGTGACAGACCTGTATATCACATATGTATCATGACAACTCCAGGTTATATTAAATATAAATTTTGACATATATCTTTTTTACTTGCAAAATTTATTTTAATTTTTACATTTCAAAGCTAATTTAATTTTCTTGTTCATATTTCATTAGCTTATAGTTATTTGAAGCTTGATTTATAATTTTTTTCCCATGAAAAAGCTTCTCTAAATTGACTCATGCAATGTCTCCACTATAAAACCTTTGATGAATAATCAACATGCACAAGAAATAAATGATTATTTACAATAACCTTAACTTTATATCCATATCTATATTTTTTCAATTGTATAGCTAAGTTTAAAGATTGTTGCTTTCTGATTGGTCACTATCATCGATAACAGCACAGATTATGATTGCATCATCAACAAGTGTGTATTGATTGTTCATTGATTTTAAATATTGTTTTCACTTTTTTATTTCATTTTACATATTATAATCTGTACTCTTATTAATAAAAGACAGTACCATTATACTTCTGTAAGATAAAACAAGATATTATTATCTTACTAAATATGCTTCAGTCTATTCAAGAAAATTTATAACTATATATCATTCGATATGTTTGCTATATTAGCTGGTTTTGTCAGGCTTCTTTAGAAACTTATTCTTGGTTTGCAATCAATCCCAAGAGAGCACAATAACAAAAGGGATGTCCACCACGTTGAAAGATATAACAAAATAATTCATTGAAAAATCTTTTGTCAAATTCTTCCAACATGGCAGCTATGACATCTATTGCAAACGAAGAATAAGGAAGCTAACTATCAGAGGAGACTTTCAATCAAATATTTGGTATATCTGCCTTTATAAGTTACTTTCTGGCTTCTTGCAACACTTGTTTTTTAAGTGCATACTTTGTGCTTGGTATGGCAATGAAGGAGTTGACCATTTTATGGTTCAAATAATGAGTGATGTGATAAAATCAAAGAGGAATATCTCATCTACAACACTCCAAAATCACATTCAAAAAAATTCTTCATCTTGGTTAGTATCTTCTGAACAATTTGGCAGTGTATCAATAGCTTATCTACAGCATTCTCCAAAATCATATTCAAAACTCTCTTCAGCTTGGTTATCTTCTGAACAATTTGGTAGAGTACCCCATAACATAAGGTTATCACCTAATCAAATATAGACAAAAATATATTAGCAAAGTATAGAAAAGTATCATTGCATGATCTAAAGTAGTGATGATCTAAAAGTTGCGCAAATTTAAAATTAAAATCAATTTTTATTTGATCTTAGGCACGAAAAACAAAAACTCATAAAATTTTAAATAAAATGAAAATGCACGTGCTGGACAGCACAAAGAGCTGACAGACTATTCTTATCAATATTCAAATGTCTTGGCAAAATCGAATACATTTTCTAGAAAATTTATTTTCTATTCAAAACAAAGATTTTTTACCTGCTTTGTCGAGTCTTTCCACAGCATATGTCGCACAGGAATGAAACATCCAAAAATGACCGTTATTACAGCTCCTTACACAAGATGAACACGGTACAGTTACATGATAGCCGACTATATTGCCACTACGAGAAGAAAGAAAACAAAAAAGTTACAAATTCCGTTCAAAAGCCAAAGGGTTTTAAAGTCCACGAACACAACTTACCAGCCAAGGCACGCTACATCTTTTATTTTACAATCACAATTTTTAGTACGATAATCCGAGCCAACCAACTGAATTGCCCTAAAAAGGTAAAGAAAAGGTTAAAATTATTGTAAGACAGATTTCTTTTAAAGAAAGTGGAAGTCTTCCAAGAGATTCTTCGAGAAAGAAGTGTGTCTTTACCCTTCAGGAGGCATATCGGTCGAGTACAACTCAACGTTTTTATCAGCGAGTAAAAGAGCTTTCATTCCTCTGTTACACAGAAGTCTTTCGCAGTAAGTACATTCTAACTTCACTACGGTCTTTGTGTGGAAAGCTGGATGCAGTCTTCGTGGCATTTTGAGGTGTTTTTTGAAGCAAAATAATGCCTTTCTTCCTGCAGCAATCGTCTTTCAGCAATGACGACGAAACTGTAACCGTAACTCTGATGGTTTTAAAGTCCGTTACTTCTCGGCTTCTCATTGGCTGTTTCTTAGCAACGGTCATGCCCGAAGTCGGGGTTTAAACTTCGCTATTGTGATCAGCTGAATGTCTAGAATATGTTTTTAACTAAGAGAGAAGATAGATGTTTTGAATTTTCCTTGCTTAAAATCTTAATTATTTTTTAACTACTAATTAAAACATGTCATTCTTTCATTTAATTTCTTTAGAAAATGCAGTTTCGTTTTCACGTGAGTCGAAAGAGATCTTGGGATCCCTGTGGTTTACGTAATAATAAAAATCAGACCGATTTCGTGGAATTAAAATATAATAATAATGACGATAGTATTTATTTATACACAATGTCTATTCAGCATGAGAGACGTGGTTGTAAGTTTGCATTTTTTATGGAAAAAGCAACGACAACAAACGACTGAATTTAGCTAATTTTGAAAAAGATGTTTCGATATCGAGATTCTTATTTGTTGAAATCAAGTTTATGACTTCATTATTCCTCCTTTTTCTTCTTCTTCTTCTTATTGATTTATTTTTTCCCGACGAACTTTTAAAAATGCATCCTCGTTTTCACACATTTTATATACCGAACGAAAATCATCTTGGGATCCCTGTGGTATTCTTTGAAAGTGCAGCAAATCAAAGATGGCGGACGTTTGAGGACGTGGACGACCGAATCTCATTAATCTCGACCATTAATCTTTCGTCAATTAACTTTTCTTGAAATAACAGAGTGTAGTCAAGAAAAATGCTTAATCCTTTGCAAAGAAGGCAAGCTCTTTGCTTTGCTTTGACGTGGATTGCTTATGCTTCAACCTATTTGTTGAGGAAACCTCTTGGAGTTGTGAGTATAGCCGAACTAGATTAAGCGACAGCTTCAACTTCAAAATTCAATAATATTTATGCTAAAGTTTTAACGAGTTTACTCCTTAATTAGCATAAGAATTAAACTTTAGCTGTATTAGAATGAAATGGGCGCGTGAACCTCTCAATTCTGTTTTTTTTTTTTAATTTAAATTTCATATTTTATTAGTAAGCTCATAGGGCTATTGCATTTATTTGTCGCAACCCCCTCCCCCACCCCCACACAAAAACACCCCGAAACCCTGAAGAAATCCAAGGTCCTCAGTGGGGAAGGGGTGGGGTGCAGAAAATAAATACATATGAAATCAGGGTCCTCAACCCAGCAGAGCACAAATGGTGGTTTTAATTCTGCTCATGACCAGTTGAGTCCTAATCACTAGTTTCCTTAACAATCAAAATCTATATTCAAGTTTAAAATTGGGTGGCGTAGTGGTTTACCTCTTGTCTCTCACTGCCGTGGTCTGGGTTTGTACCCCAGCTTGAGCTGGATCGATTTGACGTTTGTTCGATGTGTTGTCTTCTCTCTTGCCACAAGGATTTTTTTCCAGTTTTTTCGATTTTCCTCCCTCCATAAAAATGAACATGTGAGCTGCATTGTATGTAACTTGCAACATTAATATAGAATGCAGTTTCAATTTCTCATTTTACTTTACTTATTTTTTCCTTTACAAAATGATAAGTATAATAAGTCAAAGTCATGATCTTTATTTCCAGATCAAAGCTGACTTGAGCACCATCTATAAGATGTCAAGTACTGACCTAGGTTGGTTAGATACATCCTTGCTCTTGCCCTATGCAGTAATGCAGGTAAATTATAGATATAGAACATGTTCCACTTTATGTGCTCTTACTCGATCTAGATACAGTAATGCAGATTATGTAAAATGTGTCACTTTACGTAATCTTACACTAGATACAGTAACGCAGGTTATATAACACGTTTAATTATGTACTCTTACTCTAGATACAGTAAATGCAGGTCATATAAAACGTTTAATTATGTACTCTTACTCTAGATACAGTAAATGCAGGTTATATAAAGACTATCGTATGTCCAAGTCATAGAATAGTAGACTCCCAGGTTGAACATCTTGCCAAGATTCTTGCAAGATCTTATAAAAATCTTACAAGATCTTAACAAAGATCTTAAGCAAGATCAGGCAAGATCTTGTACCAAGATCCTGTAAGATCCTGCAAGATACTGCATAAACTTGCCAAGATCATGCAAAGATCCTGTAAGATCAGGCAGGATCTTGCCTGATCTTACAGGATCTTGGCAAGTTTATGCAGTATCTTGCAGGATCTTGGTAAGATCATGCCAAGATAAGACCTGATCTTACTTAAGATCTTGGCAAGTTTATGCAGTATCTTGCAGGATCTTGGTAAGATCATGCCAAGATAAGACCTGATCTTACAGGGTCTTGGCAAGTTTATGCAGTATCTTGCAGGATCTCGGTAAGATCATGCCAAAATAAGACCTGATCTTACTGGATCTTGGCAAGTTTATGCTGTATCTTGCAAGAAATGTACATGTTTTTTCAATGCCTTGACAAGATCTTCCTGGGTATTGTAAGATGTTTTAGGGTCTTGGCAAGATCTTCCAGGATTTGGTAAGATCTTTCAGAGTCCCTGGTATTGGGACTTACACCATAAGGCTTTAGGATCATGCCAATTAGATCTTTCAAAGATTGATTTGTAGCACTTAAATTAAAATATCCTGTAAACGAGTTGTCTAAGTAAGGATAAAACTTATTAGAGGTCTTGATCGAGAATAACTTTAATTGAAAAAAATTCAGAATCAAGAATAATAGATAAATTACACAATTTTGTTGCTGTCTAAAATAGTACATAATTGCATTCTTTCTATTTATATTGCTATAAGAAAATACATCTTCTTCAAGCATGATTTAAGAAATTGGAATATTATTAAGATCAAAAATTTACATGAGTATGCATATAATGTACCACTTAAAGAAATTATCTGTGATTTGTGTTGGTCAGGAACAGCAAAAACCACATTGCATAATTATTTTTGAAGAAAACCTTAATTTCCCAGAGGACTAATGTAGCTAATTACGATAATATTTCTTATTAAAAAAAATAAAATAGAAAACTCAAAGTAAAAATATTTTCAAAACTTGATTATTGCAGCTAGGCAATATTTCAATCATAGTTAATAGAGGGGACCGGAATGGTTATGAAACTATTGTCATAGGGTGGCCTTTGTTCGCTTAATTTTGATGTTGAACAGTTCTTGACCATGCACAATGTTTGATTTATGCTCATCCGAAATAAGAAAACATAAACTTTGTTGATGGGATTGTCAAAAGGAATATTCAAATATCTCTTATAAATCTTTAATTATTTTGAACTAGCAGCCAAAAGAAAGATTTTGGTCTAATGTTCACTCAGCCATTGCCAACAATGGTAAAACAAAGGATTGTGCAGGGTCACGCTTGGAAAAAGTGAACAATAACCAATTACAACAGGTTTCATAACCATTCCCCTCTATTTGCTTTGTTTCGATTCAGGAATATAATAAAAATCAGAGAACTATTCATCATTGCTTTCTACCACTTTCTGATTCATCTGTAGTTTGCGTGCACAATCTCTGCATTTCTGATTACAGACATCAACAACATGCTGATGCATTTTCTGGATCTTTTCTTTTCCATAATTTGCATACAGCACCTCTTAAAAAAGAGAACAAAGAAAAATAAAAAATATTTTGTTAGATATAATAAAATATATATTTTCACTTCTTTAAGTCCCATTTTGATTTTTTATTTGGATGGCAAAAATGTTGGAGAAACACCATTTCAGTATTTTATTTGTGAACAAAAATGTTTTTGCTTTACATTTTCAAGGTACTCACCTAACATTTTTCCAATTCTCTCTTGGTCTAATTCTTTCTTTGATGACCTCTTTGAGGCAAACAGAATCCCCTGACTCATTTCTTCCACTGAAAAAAGTTTGTCCATTAACCTCAGGGCATTTTTGTGAGGCTCTCTTGCAGGTGCCTTCAATGTAAGCAGATTTATGCCATTGTGTTCCTGTAAAAATAAACAATATATATATTAATATGATTCTAGTTTCCTATATTTCCTAAATTTTAGCACATTGGAATTAATGCTTGAATCATAGGAGGAACAAGAGATACAAACATTTAAAGCCATCCGAACTTTAGAGTTTTGGCTAATTAGGTTCAAATTTCAAACTTGCCACAATCCCACCTGCTCGTTTCTAAAGTGACCTATTGATTCAACAGGTACATACTACTCATATAAATAAGGGAAAAATTATTACGTTAGAAACTTACAATGTTTTGAAGAGCAGAGGCATCTGATAGGTCCTTTAATGATCCCATTGGTGTTGAAGGGCTTGGAGGTAAAGCACTAGATCTTGACCTATCTGGAGTTCCCTCATTCTAAGTTTAAAATTTTAAAAAAACCCCAAGTTTTTATGTTAATATTGTAGCCTGATTTTAGATGCGTTTTCTTGTTGAGATCCTCTTTCATTTGGTTGTAACAATTGGATATGTACTTGCCTTGGTTAATTTTGTCTTCAAAGCCTTCTCTAAGTCAGTCATCCTTTGATTCAGACTTGACATTTCCTTCATGAGCTTTGCAATGTGCACCTTGCACTCACAGCCAGGTTTAGGAATGTTGGCAATGGGCTGCAAGTTCAACAAAATACAGTATTTTCAGAAAATTGTCAAAAATTAATGAGGTCAGGAATTGGATCAAGTGAAAATAGGAAATAAAATTAGAACATTTTGTTGCTTTATGCCAAATCCAAAAGAAAGAACAGGAAAATTAACAGTCTTAAAGGACTTTGCACTGTTATTTGGCTGTGACAATGATTTTTGAAATAGGTGTATAAAGCTTCTGCAATTACCGCATCCTCCAAATTCGAAACTAGCGAATACAGCCTTTCTCTTTCCTTCTCTGCTTCATCAATCTCTTCATCATCACTATCTGACTCTTCGTTTTCTGTTTCCACTTCAATAAGTTTCCTTTTTGGTTTAGGTGCTGCAACGGAAAAAAATGCATCAAATGATATGGTGGACATGTCTCCTTTTTTATTTTGATATCAAAGGAAAGATTTCAGTTAGATTGTTTATTTTAAACAAAAGCATATAAAAATACAATGCAAACACAACAATTGTGATCTTAGAAGACTTAAAAATAAGTTATTATTCTTACCATCTTCTCTAACCTCCGGTTTCTTATTTAATCTCTTGATAGTCTTCTCATTTGCTACAATAATTAAAAAAAACACTCTATAACTTGTTTTTAAGACTAGTTCTCAGTTCTAAATCACACTAGACTCTGGAATGGGTTCAGGTAGTCTTTATTAACATAAAACTCAATACTATGAATATACAGATAAAAAACATTATATATACATATATTTAAATCCTAAGTCTATATTGTTAGAAACGTATTTACTATTATTCCCCTGAATAATAAGTCAACATCGAGAAAACAAAAATATTACACAATTAACTTTGAAGCGCCATTTTATAAATTTAGATTTTTAGCTTATTAACGTAGATTTTTAGATAAAGATACATAGTTATATATTTAATATATATTTCAATTTTCCTTATTAGTCAGTTTTTTCATCTTATAATTCCTTCTTCTTTGTAAGTATTATATATTAACATATTCATATTTAAATAATGGACATGTATAAATATTTAAAAATTATTAATTATTGATTAGAGATTATTGTTATTATTAATTATTGATTAAAGACTATATATTTTTAGAGAAAAAAAATAAAAATTTATTTACACAATTAACTTTTGACTACCTCTATAGTGGAGTGGTGGGCAGGACAAATTCTATAAAGCGGTAGTTCGGTGTGTTATTCCTATCGCAAGCTAAGTGAAAGTGCTTCAGCTAATTAAACGCACTAATTAAGTATTAGCGTCCTTACTTATTATGTTTGCATATTACATTGATGTGCTAAAACGCCATATGATGGATCAATAGATTAATTAAATTCAACTTCCTGTTCCCATCCTGGCCCGCCTACAGATTTAGATTCATATTAACCTCTGTTAATATCCACTTTAAGCAGGGAAACCAAGGCAGTTTACTGCTGTGCGTACGTGGTGACATACACTGTACTCTGATTGTTCATGTGTATTGCCCAAATTTCCTTTCACAACAAATATTGTTGGCTCGATCAACAATGGATAAAAGAAAGAGTTTTTTACCTGGTAATTGTTTGCCAAATTGTAGAGCAGCCACTCTATCTAGATCACGTTTTGGACCTACAATGCAAAGAAAAAACAAGGATCATAAAGAACTTTACAAATCGTTTAAAAATTGTGGGTTTAAAATGCATGCAAGTATGTCTTAGTCAATGCCTCACATTGAGTCTCCAATTATTAACTTTTCATAAATCAGCAATGGGAATATTCTTACCAATATTTGTTAAATTTCCAATATGCGTTCGCGTGCCGCTCTTTACTTTTACTTTAGTCCCAATCGTCAAGTCTATGTCCGGACAGAGCACTTGCTTTCTGTCTGCCACCGAATAGGTATTATCATCGAACACTATCAGATAATACCGGTCTTCATTAACTGTAATTGATAGAATCATAGTTTTAATATCTACTACAATTAACCGCAATACAATCTGTTATTTTAAATTATTTCTACTCAGACAGATCCTAATCAACGCTTTTGAAAACTTCTAGGCATCAGCGCGGCATTCTTAAGGAAGAAGATCGCTGTATGCAACGCTTTTGAAAATCTTAAACGGCTAGGCATCAGCGCGGCATTCTTAAGAAAAAAGATCACTGTATGCAACGCTTTTGAAAATCTTAAACGGCTAGGCATCAGCGCGGCATTCTTAAGAAAAAAGATCACTGCATTCAACGCTTTTGAAAATCTTAAACGGCTAGGCATCAGCGCGGCATTCTTAAGAAAGAAGATCACTGCATTCAACGCTTTTGAAAATCTTAAACGGCTAGGCATCAGCACGGCATTCTTAAGAAAGAAGATCACTGCATGCAACGCTTTTGAAAATCTTAAACGGCTAGGCATCAGCGCGGCATTCTTAAGAAAGAAGATCACTGTATGCAACGCTTTTGAAAATCTTAAACGGCTAGGCATCAGCGCGGCATTCTTAATAAAAAAGATCACTGCATTCAACGCTTTTGAAAATCTTAAACGGCTAGGCATCAGCGCGGCATTCTTAAGAAAGAAGATCACTGCATTCAACGCTTTTGAAAATCTTAAACGGCTAGGCATCAGCCCGGCATTCTTAAGAAAGAAGATCACTGTATGCAACGCTTTTGAAAATCTTAAACGGCTAGGCATCAGCGCGGCATTCTTAAGAGAGATCACTGTATGCAACGCTTTTGAAAATCTTAAACGGCTAGGCATCAGCGCGGCATTCTTAATAAAAAAGATCACTGCATGCAACGCTTTTGAAAATCTTAAACGGCTAGGCATCAGCGCGGCATTCTTAAGAAAGAAGATCACTGCATTCAACGCTTTTGAAAATCTTAAACGGCAGGGCATCAGCGCGGCATTCTTAAGAAAGAAGATCACTGTATGCAACGCTTTTGAAAATCTTAAACGGCTAGGCATCAGCGCGGCATTCTTAAGAGAGAAGATCACTGCATGCAACGCTTTTGAAAATCTTAAACGGCTAGGCATCAGCGCGGCATTCTTAAGAAAAAAGATCACTGCATTCAACGCTTTTGAAAATCTTAAACGGCTAGGCATCAGCGCGGCATTCTTAAGAAAATAGATCACTGCATGCAACGCTTTTGAAAATCTTAAACGGCTAGGCATCAGCACGGCATTCTTAAGAAAGAAGATCACTGCATTCAACGCTTTTGAAAATCTGTTACCTTTGCTTGTTTCTTTCATAACAGTTCTTGAAGTCATGTTGAAGTGGATAAATGGTCGAAGCAGTTTTGTAATGCGAGAAGTTTTTTCCGTCGATGAAAGCACGTGTGCGTAATTTTTGACGTCCTATATTAGAGTTGAGCACGTGATGGCTTCTCGTTTCATTGGATAACCAATGAAATTGTTTCTTGTATGACGTCGCGTTTCATTGGCTAAAACGCACCAATGATTGTGCGACATTTTCCCCGCTATTTACAGTAGATTATTTGCGAGGGGAACGATAAATATTGGTTGACACGAAAGATTACATAAATCGAAAGCGAAGTTTATCCATTTTCTTATAGAAAGTAATATTAGATGTAAAGATGACTTTGAATTAGCACAATACTCACCCAAAAAAGCATGAACTCGGATTCAGATAAAGAATCGAGCGATTCCAGCCGTGCAAATCTTGACAGTGGGACTGATAACGAGTACGATGTTTCTGATGATGAAACTAGTGTTGATACCACTCCATTAAAAAACACTCCATTGAAAAATACTCCATTGAAAAACAAGGATGGAATAGGCTGCCAGAGAAAGAAAAGAACTACCAGATATCCATTATTTTCCAGTGATGACGAAGGTCATTCTATAGGCGTGTTAAAAAAAAAGAAATATCTGAATCACCACGATGACGACAGTGGTACGAGTAGTGAAGATGAATTGTTTAGTTACAAAAAAAAGAAAGAGAAGCCCGAGAAAGCTATTACACAACTCTTATTTACTGGATACATCCACTGATGAAGATGAGAATAGTATGTTAAATGAAATAGAAGTACATCAGCAACAGTACCAAGATGATGAAAGTGTTGTCTGCTCGTCATCCATCTATGATTCCGATCAAGAAATCCAGCTTGATATTGAACATCATGTTGATGGCCAATCCTCCTCGCAGTGTTCTGAATCAAATGTTGAATCTGGAACCTGCAGTTCAAGTGATGAGCAAAGTTCTAGTGATGAATCGAGATCTGATGATGTTCTAGATGCATCTAGGGATGAAAATAGTAAGAATATTTTCGACGACATAATCTGTGAGAATTCGAATTTAACTCGTGGCGCAAGTTACGTCCTAATCCTACAGTTCTCACGGAAATACAAACTTTCACGCAAAGCACAGAATGATTTACTCACACTTATAAGGTTGCATTGCCCAGATGACGTCAAAGATGTAATTCCCAAGACATATAAGGAGCTTTTAAAACGGACATTGCCTGGAATTTCTACTTTAAAGAAAACCCGACTTTGTCGGGTCTGTAAGGAAACATTAGAAGATAATGCTGTGGCGTGCCAGAAAGGACATCGTGTTGCAAATAGGAATCCCACGAAGGATGAGGCTTTTTTTATCAACATACCTCTAGAACCTCAGCTAAAGATCCTTATCGAAGGTAAAGTAACATCTTATTTTATCGTTTTAGAAAGATTTGTTAAAAAAATGTTGAAGCAGGCATAGAGTTTCCCATTATCCTCATCATGTGGGAGAGGGGTTTCTAATTAACTAGTAAGTGTACTTTAATGTGGATGCATTTTTTCTTTCGTATTCTACAGAAAATACTTCAGATATACTGGCTTCATGCGAAAGACAACGGTTGGAATGTTCTAAAGAATCAGCAACATACAAAGACATAACAGATGGCTCTTCGTATAAAGACTTTTATAAAACAATTCATGATGAAGATCCAGAGGGAACCAGCCACCATATCAGTTTGATGTTAAGTACTGATGGAGCCCCAGTTTTCAAATCTACTAACTCTTCAATATGGCCCTTATATGTTGTAATTTTGGAGATTCCACCAAATAAGAGGTATGAGAGTATATATGAGTATAGTCTTGATGTCTTCCCTTTGTCTGGAGTCTAATCTCTCCTTAAAATTTGGTAAATTTGGTTTTAGATATTCTATCAAGAATGTACTTCTACTTGGCCTTTGGTATGGACCCCAGAAACCTGACATTAATGCCTTCCTACAGACTACTTTAACAACAATTTCAAAGTTAGCAGAAGATGGTATGTTTTCATACTTTGTTCCTATGACTAACATGCAGTATTTACTTCAATGAAAATAGCTGCAAGAATAGATATGGAACATTTATGTAAGAATGAGTTATGATAAACTTAAGTTATTATTTCAACATTCATTTTGAGGTCTGGAGTGCACTGCCGGAGGAGATTTCTTGACATTCAAGGTGCATTTACACTGCTGTATTTGTGACCTTCCTGGAAAGGCCCTTATACTTCTTCATAAGCTTTTTAATGGAAAGTTTGGTTGCTCAGTAAGTCAAGTAAATATAAATACATTACAATGTAATATAATTGATAATACATTTTTTGAAAGATCAAAATGTAGCCATGTCTAGCTGTTTGGACAATATTAATACTATAACTCTTGTGCAGATTTGTTTTCACCCAGGATTGAGGTTACCAATAAGAGGGAATGTAAGGGTTTACCCTTTCTCAGCAAAGTATACGAGAAGAACAGCAAGAGAAACTCAGTTTCATGCTTTAGTAGCTGAGGCTAGTGGTGCTAGTGTGAGTAAAAATTAAATTATTACAATGATTAAATAAATTCTAGCTGAAATAAAAAATGACAGATCTTTGAAATTATTAAGTAGTGTAAAGTCAATAATTAATTCTTGCACTTTCACAATAATTTGGAAAACTTTTTAATATGCATCATCACTTAATATTCAATATTCTTTGCACATAAGGCTTTTGATTACCAACATGTTCATTTTAAAACAGGTATTTGGGTTGAAAGGTTTTTCTATACTTCTGAATCATATGAGCATTCCTGATGGTTGTCCGATTGATTACATGCATTGCATTCTTCAAGGTAAATGTACACACGTGCACAATAATGCAAAAGTATAACACATGCATGAACATAATCATTAATTATTAATTAACTGATTAGAATAAGGTATCACTAATACGTGTGCCATAAATATTCACTACTCTAGGTACTGGTAAATGGATTCTAACAGCAATGATAAATTCAAGTAATAAGGATAAGCCTTTCTACCTGTCTCCGGCTTCACAGAGGAAAGTAAATACAAGTATAGAGTCAATTGCAGTGCCTCATGACATGGAAAGAAAACCTAGAACTCTGGATAACTTGAAAAGATGGAAAGGTTAAAATTAAAAATATGTTCTTTTAATTTGGTGAAGTATTAATTAGCATACAGTATATAGGTACTAATTAAAGACATGATTGCTTTTCTTTTTCATAACACAGCTACTGAGATTCAACATTTCTTGTTGTACTTTGGTCTTCCTGTCCTGAAAGGAGTATTAAATCCAGAATACTTCCATCATTTGGCTTTACTCTCCTCTGCTCTATGGATATTCTTGAAGAACGAAATAACAAGAGATGAAATTGAATTTGCTGGAATTGTTATTAAATCATTTTGTCGCCTCATGAAACAGTACTATGGTATATCAAACTTTCAAACTTTTAACTACCAGTAACAATAATTATTATAAAAATTATTTTCATTAATAAGATATGCTAGAGCGAAAGTCCTAGAGGATCAGTGTTAGTCCTAAATAAGATGGATTCTAGTCTTTTATCACATGGTGGCCATATAGGTTGAAACTATAGGTCTTGAATCCCCTGGGTCCCCTATAGGCCTCAATTTTTAGAGACTTCTCACAGCATTCAACAAAAACGGTTTACACTCATGAGAATAAACATGGCCACTGTGTGATGAAAGCCAAGTATGGGTGCTTGTAGTTCTAAGCTTTTTGTTTGTTTGCTTGTCAATGATTACATTCAAGGTGTAAGAAGTGAAACAATCAATGCCCACAGTCTATCTCATTTGGAACAACAAGTTCATATTATGGGTCCACTGTGGACACATTCATCATTTGCATTTGAAGCTATGATTGCCCATCTGCTAACTGCTTTCAAAGGGACAAGAGGAGTTGCAGACCAGGTAGCTAAACAGCTATTATTAAAATTTAAAAAAAGTATCCAACAAGCTTAATTTAATTCATAAATTATGCAATTTTATATACAAATTTGTGTTGATTTTTTTAATGTGTACTCTTCTATTTGATTAGATGGCTAACAACTATTTGGTGGAGAGACAGATCTATCCTCTTACCCACCAGCTTCAAGAATCTGATGCCGGGGAGGAAGTTAAGCATTTTTCCAAGAGCTTGTCATTGTCAAAGCCCAGGTAAATAAACATTTTGTAGCTATAGAGTAAAGAGTTTACCCTGAGAAGTACAAGCCTAATATATTAAATCACTTGATAAACTTTTGTAACATCACTTTAAATCGCAGAAAATTTGACATGGCTGAATAAGCATAGTGTTTGAATAAAACAGCTGTACTAACATAATTTGGGCCAACCCAAATTCCACTTTTAGTACAGCTCATGGAAAGTACGCCATCTGAACTTGGTCTAAGTTGACTAGTTAAAGCAATTTTAACAATCTAATGCATGTTGTTTTCAATTTTCAACACTACAGGCTCAAATGGAGTCAACAGGAAAGGAGTGCAGTATCTTTTGCTGAGCCTACCCAACCTAAATCTATGAGTGCCGAGGAAGTTAATGCTGTCAATGCATTACTTGCTGTTTGCAACCTTTCCCCAGTACATGTAGATATAAATGAAAAATACAACTATGCAGAGAGAATAGAGATGAATGGGAACGTTTTTCATTCACGATCCTACAAAAGGGCTGGGAAGTCATGTAGTTCTATTGTTCAGCTACGTTCTTTAGACCAGTCTGAATATTTTTATGGGGAGGTACAAACTTATATAAGAGTAAAATCATTACCTATTGCAATAGTCAAGCTTTATAGTCAAGTAGTAACTTCTATTTGCTCTGTCAATATCACACCACCATCAGATCCATCAGTTTTGGCATATGCAAGTGCTAAGCTACTAGGAAGTAACCATATACCTATGTCTGGTCCTCTTGAACCAGAGCTCTTTGCTATCAAATGTACAAGTATCACATGTAAATGTATATTAGTCAAAGTGAATGAGCCTTTCATTTTTGCCTATGTTACACCAGTAACAGACTTCAATTGTAAATAATATATAATGCTCTCAACTTAAAATGTGAACTGTTTTTTTGCAAAATAGATGAAGTAATATTATTTTAAAGTGACAATGACTATATTATATTCTTGTTTGTTTACTTTCCTCAGCAGTAATTTTCACAACAGTAGTGTGGTCATGTAACATATACTCTGATAGTAAGATATTAGTCTGAGGATCATTATTAAATATTATAAGGAGTAAATAAAACTGGCTGAAGTTGCTGTCTTAGATTCTTAAAATATTTTTAAATGTCTTGCAAAGATTATGACAATTAAATTCTAGAGAAAATTCAATTAAGTTCATTTAAAGATCACAACTAATCTCGTAAAAGCTTCTTGATAAGATCATGCCATGATCTTGGCAAGAGTCTTGTAAAGATTTTGTAAGAATCTTTGGATATATTTTCAAATATCTTGCAAGATTATTACAAGATCTTAGGAAGATCTTATTAAGATCTCAAAAAGATCTTGCTTAAGATATTGTTAATAACTTGATAAGATCAATGCATGATCTTGCCAAGATCTTGATACTATCTTTGGAAGATCTTGTTAAGATCTTTTGAAGATTTTCAAATTGTCTGCAAGATCATTGCAAGATCTTGTTAAAATCTTTATGAGATCTTGACTAAGATCTTGTTAAGAATTTGATAAGATCATGGCATGATCCTGCCAAGATCTTGATACTGTCTTTGGAAGATCTTATTAAGATCTTTGGATATATTTTCAAATCAACTTGCAAGATCATTACAAGATCTTGGGAAGATCTGGTTAAGATCTTGATAAGATCTTTAATAAGATCTTGTTAAGGACTTGCCAGGATCTTGGCATGATCTTGTCAAGATCTTGCAGTTTTAGTATGTTAAATCTCTTTTTAAGAAATAAAAAGATCTTGAAAGGGTCTTGGCAAGATCTTATCAAAATCTTGCCAAAATCTTGGGTTTACACAAGATCTTACCAGATCTTGCAAGATCTGGCAAGATCTGACAAGATCTTAACAAGATGCTCAACCTGGGCTTTATTTGTCTCTGTTGAATTAACTGATTTGTGTTTAACCACCCCCTCCCCCCCTGTTTATGGTACCAATGATTATGCCTCTTATCCAGATCCTCTTTGCATCTTGTGGAGATCGATTTGGTCCAAGAATTGCTTTAACATTCTGCTTACTTGGCTCAGCATTATCCATGGTATGTGTTACTATTTGTAATGTAAAAATTAAATACATTCAGTTAATTATTATATTCTAAAATAATTATAAAAACATGTTGGAATGATGTAATATTTTTCAACTAGTACATGTGCTATGCGTGGACATGTAATTATGGACAATTTATGCATTTTTGATCTATTAATATATTTCTGGTGCGATTGCATTTTTTCTAGTGTACTTTTGGATTTTGGCATAATCTTCCAATCTTTGCTGTTCTTCTGTTCTTAAATGGAAGTTCACAAGTGAGTACATTGAAAGAAAGTCAAGATTATGCATTCTATTGAAAAAGACATTCATTCTGTCTTTTATTAATTACTCATTAATTTTCTATTAATTTATTCATTTTTTTGTTGATTATCCATCAGTTTGTCCTGCTATTTATCTGTGCTTTACTTTCATTTACCCATCCATTAATCCTTTTATCCCTGCTTTCATTGATTTCATTCATCTATATATCCATTCATCCATTCATTCATGCATTTATTCATGCATTTATATATTTATCCATCCATCCATTCATCCATTCATTTATTTATCCATCCATTCATTCATCCATTCATCCATTCATTTATTTATCCATCCATCCATTCATTCATCCATTCATGCATTCATTTATTTATCCATCCATTCATTCATCCATTCATCCATTCATTTATTTATCCATCCATCCATTCATTCATCCATTCATTCATCCATTCGTTCATTCATTTATTTATCCATCCATTCATTCATCCATCCAGCCATCCTCTAATGCCTCAAGGTAGACCAACTTAGAGTTGTTATTTTCCTAGTTGATAGAGTTTTCATATTTTATATAAAATTCATCATCATCATCATCATCATCATTACTGTTATTATTATTATTATTATTAATTATTCATTCATCCATCCAACCCACCCATCCATCCATTCAGTCTTTCATCCATTCTAGTCCTTCGTTCATTCATTCATTCCTTCATTAATTCGTCCATTCATTTCATCTCTTTGTTCGTTCCTTCATTTGTTTGTTCATTCATTCCTTTAATCATTCATTCATTTATTCATTCATCCATTCATCTTCCATCATAATATATGGTTGAGATGCATCATCATTCAAAATACAATAAAGATGATGTCTAGGTCGTGAAGTCTAATGTAGTGGTATTTTATCCTGAAGGCAACAGCCTGGCCAAACTGTGTCAAGTCTCTTGGTTCCTGGTTCAACAATCAGCAAAGAACAACTATCTTTGGATTCTTTGGTACTTGTACCTTTACTGGAGGCATTATTGGAAGTGCATTAGCTGTAAGTCAACTAAATGCTTTGGATATGTCATAAACAATGGAATAGCACAGCGCACAGATTCTAAAAATAGCTTGAAGACTCAGACATTGCATTCTGCTCAACAGTGCCGAGCGTTATACGAAATGATTTTATCAAAATGTGAGGTGTTCAAACCCCCTCAGCCCCCCCCCCCCCCCCCCCACATTTAACAAATTGACGTCAGTTTTTTATGTCTGTCCTCTCTTTGACAATTGCGTCATCACATTGTCAAAGTAGTGTGGATCCACGAGATGTAGCCAAGTGGATCTGCATACTACTTTGACAATGTGATGACGAAATTTATCATCAATAAGAGGACAGACATAAAAAACTGATGTCAATTTGTTTTTTACAATAACAAAAACGATAAAAACTTCTCATTTTTACTGATCAAAACAACTAACGGAAAGAGAGCGTGCTCATTGACATCAGCTTTGTCTGTCTGTCCTCTTATTGATGATAAAAAGTAACCAATTAGCACATGAGAAATTTGTAAGTTATTGTAAAAAAACCGGTTTTTAACAATCTCAGCTTCATGACAGCCTTGGATACTTAAATTACTGTACATCTGTCTAAATTTCTCCTATTTCTCTATTAATATTACTGTAATGATAAAGCTTGTGTATAAGGGGTTTTTAAAACATCTTAAGAATAGGTGTTTATCCTATGAATATATTGGTATTTGGTGGCTATAATTGCTTTTTTAAGTTCTGAAAATGCAATTTTGGGTAGTTTTCTTTGACGTGTTGTGGCTGTTTTGTCCCTTCCCACAACCATGATTCTTATCACTAATACTCCATTTCACAGTTCCGTTCAGTGACCATGAATGATAGTTCCAAACCGAGGTTGGAGTTGCCTCACAAGATAAAAAATGTAGTTTTGCTATGCGCGGTAACTCCAGCCTCGACTTGGAACTATTATTGGTGATCACTGAACGGAACTGTATAAATGAGTATTAAGACAAAAGATACATTGCCTTCATGTAACACCATAGTGATATAGCTGTGTAATATTAACCTTTTGGAATCTTGCATGAACACTAGCTGTGTCTTTATCACAGGTACAACTTCAGTCAACATATGGACCAGACTTGAAGATGATATTCCTTATACCCTCAATAGTTGTGGTGAGTAGAGACTGGAGTGCATAGCTGCTTGGATTATTTTCTCGTATTCAGAATTTTAACTTATAATGGCACGTAATAGTATAAAGAATGCTAACAAACCCGTGGCCCTCACAAACTATGCATTAATGAAAGAATAATAAAGTTCAGTATTCAAATAATGACATCATGAATGGAATCTAGGGGGTTAGCTTGAGCCATTTTGAATGTAAGAGGGTGACATTAATAGTGTATACATGTATGATGACCTACATTGCACTGCAATGGATCAGACCTCACTATGTTAACAAAAGATGAACTTTCAAATAATGAGTCAACACATTTATACTTTGATAGATGTGTTGATCATCACAGTGAATGAGCAATCTAAGTGAACGCTGTAAAGAAAGACTTGAAAAAATGATTTCAAGCTTCAACTGGAATCGAACCCATGACCTCCGCAATGCCAGTGCGATGCTCTACCAACTGAGCTATGAAGCCAATTCTGTTGGCTAGCGGTCATTTTGTTGGGCTCATCAAGCCACCATATGTAATAAGTGTGAATATTGAATGGGTAGAACTGTGGTGAAATAATGATAGATGTGTTGATCATCACAGTGAATGAGCGATCTAAGCGAACGCTGTGAAGAAAGACTTGAAAAAATGATTTCGAGCTTCAACGGGAATTTATACTTTGCTGTGTTTACATGCATTCATCATAGACCTTGTTGTTAATTGGTGGAACGTCATTATTTAATCTATATAATTATGTATTATTCATCAGGGAGTAATTGGTGTTTTAATTTTCTTGTTCATGAGATCACCAGAAGAAGTAGGCATGATAATTCCAGGACAAGGTACACTTTATGAGAAATGATTATCAATGTACATCTCATCGCAGGACAATGTAAGACAGCATAACACATGCAGGCATCCCACACCTCCTATATATCCTATATTTTCTATAATTTGTATAGGATCCTATAAAGAAAACCTCCTATATTTCCTATAAATAGGACGACTGCTGACTGATACATTTATATCTTACACTGTTTAGCATATTTGGCGAAGGAAATAAAATGTCCCCCCCCCTTTTTTTTTTTTGGTTCTGTTTTTTTTTTAATGGCTTTTTAGTTCTGCATCTCATTGCCTGTGCACCCTCCCTGCAAGATCCCTGGTTATGCCACCGAAAAGCTATCTTAGCTCCCATAAAGCGCATATATTTTTGGGAAAAGATCCTATATTTTCCTATATTTAGAACTTGCACAGCCTATATTTCCTATCAAATTTGTCTAAAAAGTGACTGGGATGCCTGCACATGACAACATGATACAATGCGCTACAACACAACATTCCACACCAAAGCACACTACCACATGCCCACACAAAACACTACCACACAGCTTGCAACCACCATACCATGCCAACAACATTGTACCACATCACATCATAACATGCCATGCCACACTTCTATATACACCAATACCACACAACACAACATCACATATGTATACACCACACTACCACATGCCCACACAAAACACTACCACACCTTACCATCATTATACCATGCCATGCTGCACCACACATATATGCAAACTATACACCAATACCACACAACACAACATCACATATGTATACACCACACTAACACATGCCAACACAGAACACTTCTATACCTTACCATCATCATACTAAGCCATGCTACGCCACACATATATTGACACTATATACAACACACCCACATTACACAAATCCACACCACGCTACCACATGCCCACACGAAACACTTCCATACCTTACCATCATCATACTTAGCCATGCTATGCCACACACATATTGACACTATATACAACACACCCACATTACACAAATCCACACCACACTAACACATGCCAACACAGAACACTTCTATACCTTACCATCATCATACTAAGCCATGCTATGCCACACATATATTGACACTATATAAAACACACCCATATTACACAAATCCACACCACGCTACCACATGCCCACACAAAACACTTCCATACCTTATCATCATCATACTAAGCCATGCTACACCACACATATATTGACACTATATACAACACACCCACATTACACAAATCCACACCACACTAACACATGCCAACACAGAACACTTCTATACCTTACCATCAACATACTAAGCCATGCTACGCCACACATATATTGACACTATATACAACACACCCACATTACACAAATCCACACCACACTAACACATGCCAACACAGAACACTTCTATACCTTACCATCATCATACTAAGCCATGCTATGCCACACATATATTGACACTATATAAAACACACCCACATTACACAAATCCACACCACACTACCACATGCCCACACAGAACACTTCCATACCTTACCATCATCATACTTAGACATGCTACGCCACACAATATTCACACTAAATACAATACACCCACATCACAGAGCATATTCTGTTGGTGGTGGTGGAAAGTATTTCATTTTGACGAGAGATAAATAGAAAATAATTGGAAATGTTCTCTGTGACAAACAATGCTTTGTGCCCCTAGATTCCAAATCACCTGGTTCGTGAGTAGTGACAATAATGCATAATGTTTTCGAACCAACAGAAACAAAGGTGCCCACAAGTTCATTTCCTCCTTCAAACGCAGAACAAAGGTCACTTTCATATGTACAGTTATGGAACCTCAGGTATAGTTATATAAAGTACAATTAACTGTATTACAGGGTTAAACCCTACCCAAGGATAATGGAGCACAGTTTTGAGGGTGCGGGGGAACGATGGAGGCTAATTTAATGTAAGTGCTTTTGTTTTACATCAACTAGCATAAACCATGCAACTCATCTATCTCACACTCTACAAACAGAAATTCTCCTTCTAACTGTCCTGCATGTGATACTGTATGTCACGCAATACGGTATGTCACGCAATACGGTATGTCACGCAATACGGTATGTCACGCAATACGGTATGTCACGCAATACTGTATGTCACGCAATACTGTATGTCACACAATACTATCACAGTATGGAGGAAAATTTTAAAAATGGGGGAAAAGTGAGGGGAGGGGAGGGTAGCTAAAGACACTACGTTACGCCACAGTACATGCCACCCCATTTAAACGAAGCAGTAGCAATAGAAAGAAAGTCTTAGGATTGTAGAAATTCCAAAACATTATCCCTAAGGAAATTTAAGGATTTTTTCCTTCATTCCTTTCTCATGCAAACATTTTTCTTGTCTTCTGTTTTTAGAATGGTTCCTGAACTTTCATGGACTAACTTTTGCATTAAACTAGTGCGATATTGTATGTACATGTGGCTTCCAATGTACCTTTTCCAATCCGTGAGTATTTTGATTTGATTATATTCTTAAAAAGACATGACTTTGTTAAGGGTGATACAAGATGTTCATAATTTGTGTTGTTTGTTCGTTTGGTCTTTTGTTGTTCGTTTGTTATTTTCGTTTGTTTTTTATTTTGTTTTGTTTTGTTTTTCGTTTTTATTTGTTTTGTGTTTGTTTGTTTGGTCTTCAAGATTTTGTTGTTTTTGTTTTTTCGTTTGTTTTGTTTTTCGTTTTTATTTGTTTTGTGTTTGTTTGTTTGTTTGTTTTTTATTTGTTTATTTGTTTGCTTGTTTGTTTGCTTGTTTGTTTAATTGTTTTTGTTTGTTTGTTTGTTTGTTTCCTTTTTGTGTGTGCGTGTGTTTGTTGTTTTTATTTCAGTCAGATCAGATCACATCAGACTAAATTCATAAGAGACTCAGTTGTCATGGAGTATTGTATCCAGTAGTTTAATATAGAGCGTCGTTGCCTTACCTGACTGAGGGTAAAAGAAGACCATAACACTCCATGTTTTTACCATTGGCCAGACAGCGTACCTGATTCCCTTGAGTATTATTTTTCTCTTTGTTATAAGTAATGCTCTAAAAGATACACCTGAATGACATTTAAGGCATTGCAGAAAAGTTTTGCGTTTGTGTCTTTCTCCCGGGGGGGGGGGGGGGGGTACTCCCATATATGAACTATACGGGGATGATCCGCTCAACAGGGTATGGTTTTTCGAGCTTCTTATCATAAACAGGGTATGCAATTTCACTCAAGTTCCAAGTTCTTCCTGAGTTTTCTGTCATATTCAGGATTTCTACTTTCATATTGACTGGAACTGGTTACCATGGTCGTAAAAAAATGATACGTGAGATGACATGATAATTGAAACAGGAACTCAGTGCAATTAATTATATCTTTTTGTCATAAACAGGGTACCCCTTTCAGAATCCCAGCGGAACACCCTTACCCAAATTCTGGCGGAGTACCCCCCCCCCCCCCCCCCCCGGGGTCTTTCTTTCCCTGCCATCGAGTTTTTTTACACATAATTATGGAGCGTTGCTATCGGAAATATTTCTTAAAACATCTATCTTCAAGAAACATATGTTTTGTTTGAGTGGGGGCATCCCAAAAAAAATTTTGTAAAACCTAAATCCGTATAGCCCCCCGCCCCCACCCCACCCCCTTATCATTCTTTTTCATCTTATTATCTTTTCCCATAGCTTGGCTATTCCAAGTACCAGGCGGGGCTCTTATCAACTGTGTTTGAGATCGGTGGAGTGGCTGGATCAGTAGGTCTTGGCATTATTATAAACAGGTTAGATATTCTATCCCTTCTGCCTTCTATCCCCTCATCTCATTTGTCAGTCATATCACACGGTCACTCGGTGCATTTATCCTCAGAGCCCCATGTTTGCTGTCTTCTATTATGTCAACCAACAGGGGGGGTGGGTCATTTATTCTCAAGAGTAGGGATGCACACCACCTAGTAGCTAGTACAACATCACTTCTTTTTACCACTGTCTTTATTGCTACACGTTGATCGAGACAACTTTTGCGATAGAGAAAAACGGACTAATTTCTTTCAATCAAGTAAATTGTTCAGTACCTTTGCATGCTCTGATTGACCGCAGTCTATTGCCCGAGTTCGCCGTCGCGACTGCTCTCTCGATCATTGTATAGCAAGGAAAACAGTGGTAATAATTGGTTATCAATCTATGCGCTTACTTATGCAATTTTCTATGTATTTTCCCCAAAGATTTCTTTCAGGTCGCGTTGTCCATGGCGTCTGTTTTACAGTTCTTGGCAGTACAATCTTCCTTGCTGCCTTCCACTATACTAGTCACATGGGTATTAGTATAAACTGTCTGTTCATGTTCTTGGCGGGAGCCTGTAACTGTGGACCAGATCCTTATTTGTCTGGGTCTATCGCAGCGTCAGTTGGAGAGAGAGAGAATGCACAGGCAGCTGTGTCTGGTCTTATCAACGGTTAGGAACTGTTCTTGTGTATGACTTGAAAATTTGCCTGAGGTTATGAATATCAAGTACTGCTACTGCTACTGCTACTGCTACTGCTACTGCTACTGCTACTGCTACTGCTACTGCTACTGCTACTGCTACTGCTACTGCTACTGCTACTGCTACTGCTACTGCTGCTGCTACTGCTGCTGCTATTGCTACTGCTACTGCTACTGCCACTCTTGCTGCTACTGCTACTGCTACTGTTGATACTGATGCTACTATTGATGCTGATGCTACTGCTGCTGCTGCTGCTACTGCTGCTGCTAATGCTACTGCCACTCTTGCTGCTACTGCCACTGCTACTGCTACTGCCACTGCTACTGCTACTGCCACTGCTACTGCTACTGCTACTGCTACTGCTACTGCTACTGCTACTGCTAATACTACTGCTACTGTTGATGCTGATGCTACTGCTACTGCCACTCTTGCTGCTACTGCCACTGCTACTGCCACTGCTACTGCCACTGCCACTGCTACTGCTACTGCTAATGCTACTGCTGATGCTACTGCTGATGCTGCTACTGCTACTACTACTGCTACTGTTGATGCTGATGCTGATGCTACTGTTGATGCTGATGCTACTGCTGCTGCTGCTGCTACTGCTGCTGCTGCTGCTGCTGCTGCTGCTGCTGCTGCTGCTACTGCTGATCAATATGTTTATATGAAAGCCTGAACTCAGTGAAACTATTAACATGTAAAGCTGTTTTCCCCCCTCAGGTTTTGGAAGCATTGGCACGGTAATTGAGGGACCTCTGATTGGCTGGATGGTAGGACATTATGGCTGGGCGGGGCCGTTTTACTTCATGATTGGCTTGTCGACATTTGGTACCCTGTGTATGTACAAAGCAACCAGAATCGATGATGCTATAAAGAAAACGCAGTTTATGAGTCAATTGACAGCCGATACATAGGTTGGACAATAGATTCTCAGCTTTGTAAAAATAGTTACTAGTTAGCTGGTTAGTCAGAGAACGGGAAAAGAGGCGATGGAGTGGTTTAGTAAGTGCGGATCCAGGGGAGGAGGGGGTGAATTAGGTGCCTAGTCAAACCCCTTTGGAATAAAAAAAATTCAAAAACAACTGAGGCATATTACGGCTGTGATATCACAGGTATCCCAGTAATAAGAATAAATGATAAGGTAAAGCCTAAAAAGAATGCTATGTGGTGCCTTTCTAGGTAACAATCAACCCTTTAAAAACCTTTTGGATACGCCACTGAAGGCTAGAGATGCTTGATCCACCGCCCGCTTATGGGTAGGGTAAAGGAGATATAAAGTTATAATAAATGTCGCATAAAATGCGTTACACTGCGAATCGAAAACCCGTGGGCATCTAGAAATATTCCAAGAATGTTTCTTAACCAATCAGAAGCGTAGTTGTTATCTTTCCGTTATCTTGTGGTTAGAAAATTAATTGTGATTGGCCAAAGAACAGAGCATTCCTAGAATGTTACTAGGTTGCCCACGGTTTTTCGCATCGCATTGTGATGTAAACCACTTGCGTTTGTCTTCAAAGATCACTAAAACTATTGATCATGCATCTGCCGTACTATATACTGACTATATACCTTATAAATTCTATACTTTATGAACTATATAAAGTAGTTTTTTTTATTTTTATAGGCCTATTGCATGATGGCATCATTTGACTACCACTACCAAAATGATTTTGAATTTTCTTTATTCTTGAAATTTTTATTTTATCTATGATGATAGGTAAGACAATTTGTGCTAATTGACTGAATTTGAAAAATAGGTTCGCAAGGGATTCTGGTAATTGTAGTAAATGACTCTATACTGAAAAAGGCCTATTTTGCCTCTGGTATTCAAAAGATGTTCAGATTTGCATTAAACCTTTAAAGGATCAGTGTTCAGGGTTCGTGCTACTCCTTAAACTCCTTGAAAACTCCTTGAATTTTTGCTTCGATCATTACTTGCATGGTTCTGAAATAGATCTAGTCAGGAAGATTTGATTATCAGAAAGTCGACCATGTGCAACCACCATGTAAAACCTTGGCATAGTTAGCTGAACATACTCCTTGAAAATTCATTTTTGAATAGTCCTTGAATTTTAAGTGGTTACCTCAGCACGAACCCTGTTTCTAGTAAAACTTTCTCAATATTTCCGAGAGGTAGCAACCTCGTAAATGGTACATTATTTTACTCTTTCCAAAAAGTGTATTTAGTGAGCCACGTTTAGATATCAAACGTGAAACTTCTTGGGAAATATATAACGAGTTATGATATTAAAAAATTGTTATCATATATTATGATATACATCGTCCCGCCTTTGTATTCTAGTAATCAGCACTTGCGGTTATTTATACAGCTATTTCAAAAAAGGTTAAATACTGAATACTGAAAAGTGCAGTCCAAGACTAAAGGGCATTGTGGGTCTCTTTAGTATATTGTAGTTAGTATATTGTTTCGGATGGAATACACTAAAAATAGAATAAATAATTATTATCAATCCTACTTTAGACAATGTCACTATGACCCACAATGCACTTTGGTCTTGGAATGCAGTATGCAGTATTAAGTATTCAACCTTTTTTTTAAATAGGTGTATATATACAGTCAATGTCATTAACGTTGTCCACCGAAAAAAGACATTGACACATTTACACATTTACACATTTACACATTTACACATTTACACATTTACACATTTACACATTTACACATTTACACATTCACACATTCACACATTTACACATTTACACATTCACACATTCACACATTTACACATTTAGACTAAAAGAAATATCACGTGTTTCAATATGTATTCTTTGCCTCGTGTGCGTCAGCCTGAACTTTAAAGGTAAAATTCAACTCGTGAATCGAAAATCCAGAATGCCCTGACCATTTAGTGAGGATTAAAGATGGAGAATGGTATTTCAGCATTTGTTTTATGCCAGAACGTTCAAGGAAACACGTAATATTTCTTTTAGTCTAAATGTCTAAATGTCTTTTTTTGATGGACAACGTGGATGACATTGACTGTATATTTGTTATTATTATATAGATATCGATGAAATACCAGGTTTTCTCTAGTGTCGAAAACTTGATATCTTTGGAAGATACCATATCTTTCACACGTGAAGATATCGCTGTTGAATCGGCTTGCTATTTTAATAAAGAATTTTTGAGCTTTTGTTTTATTTAGGTTTCATCGATATCTATATAATAAACAGAACATTACATGGCCGCTTGGAGATACGAATTTTATCTTCTCGTGTTCAATTTAGACATCTGACTCGTTCGCTGCGCTCACTCGTGAGATATCAATTGAACACTCGAAGATAAAATTCGTATCTCCGCGAGCCCATGTAATATTAGTCTCCCTCACATCCGTTTTTAGTGTCGGTCGTCACGCAACGCTATATAATATCCTCTATGTAATCAGAAGCCAAACACCAGACTCACTCAGGGAAATTGAAACTCAGATCCATTACCCACGTTTCAGCGCGCGCATTTAAAACGTCACGAATGAAACAAGCTGTAGAGTTAATTATTATTAATTATTATTTTTAATTAGTAAATAACCACTGACGTCATAAACAAAGGAGTTTAAGTCAATCTAGACGTCATCTGGTGGTATTCACATATCGCAAAATGTTTTGGATTGCATAGTGTTAGATATGAGAATTGAACAAATGGTGTTTATGCGATGAATAAATTTGCAATATTCGTCGTGCTTGCAGCTATTTACGTCCATCAAGGAATTGCAGTGAGAATTCCAGGTAGGATTTGTCTATTATGAAATGTGGTAAATTCAAATTCGATCTTTGATTGGTTAGCCGTGCCCTGACTTAGATCAACCCAGAGGTCGTTTCAGGGTTTGATCTGTGAGTTAGCCGTGCCCTAACTTTGATCAGCCCAGAGATTGTTTCAGCGTTTGATCTGTGATGGATTAGCCATGCCCTGACTTAGATCAACCCAGAGGTTGTTTCAGGGTTTGATCTGTGAGTTAGCCGTGCCCTAACAATGATCAGCCCAGAGATTGTTTCAGGGTTTGATCTGTGATGAGTTAGCCGTGCCCTGACTTAGATAGATCATCCAGACGGTTGTTTCAGGGTTTGAATTAGACGTGCCCTGACCTTGACCAGTCCAGATGTTGTTTCAGAGTTCTATCTACGAGTTAGCCGTGCCCTGACTTTAACCAGCCCAGAGATTGTTTCAGTGTTTGATCATTAAGAATTTGTGGCGCTCTGACTTTCATCAGCCCAGAGGTGGCTAAAATCAAAACTTTCGCAAACTTTTGACGAAGTTTTGTTTGATGTAAGCCCATGACGTAAGCGAAAGCTAAAAATACGACTTCATTTTTCCATTTCTTTATATTCCAGCTTCAAGTCCAGTTATGTGGGGCCGCCAAAGATTAACTCAACCGTTTTATGAAGGATGGGTAGTTGGCAAAGAGGATGATAACACCATAGTTTACTTCTACAATCCGTCAAACAACTCGGAGTTCATTATATATAACGATGAACATTATGCTAGTAAATTGGTGATGGATATCGATCCTCATGCTATAGCTATTTCAATAGTTTATGCAAAAGTGATGGCTCTGTTTGAAAGAGTACCAACACACGTTCGATACCACGCTTACATCTCAAGTTACGGTAACCTTTACGGGAGACATGTGTATGGAATCGCCGCATATGATGAAGATAAAAAACATTTGCAGAAAAAATGGGTTCAGCAGTATTTGAATCCTTTTATTACCTCAGATTTGAAGAAAATTCGGCCATTTGGTAAGTTGTTTTATAGTAAGGCTGCGTTCATAATGTATGGCAGAGGGGGGGGGCAGGTGAAATTGAGGGGGGTCGGGAAAATTTTGGTAGGAAAAAGGGGGGAATGGGCAAATTTGTATCAGAAAAATGGGGGGGAAGCACAATTGTTGGAAGAAAACACAAGCCTTGCTTAGGCGGGATCGTACTTTTTTGCGTGACTTTAAGGGGTGTTAAGAATTAACATTTTAAACATTTTATTTATTTCAAAGGCCACCGTTTACAATTAGTACATTGGCACATAGCCAAAGAAAATACATTCAACAAAATCTTATAAATCAAGATCTTATTATGGCCCCGTCCACACGTGTCCGGAAATTTTTGTATCCGTATCCGGAAATTTTCGAAAACGGTCACCAGAGTGGAAATTTTTGAATACGCTCCGAGTACGGATACGTGTGGACGGCCTTATCCGCAAATTTTCGAATACGCTGACTTAATCACGATTTGGTGCATGCTCAATAAGAAAAAACTATCCGTCAAAGGGACTAGGCACTAGCGTGCATCAGGGCGGATCAAGAAATTTCCGGATACGTGTGGACGGTGAAAACGATTCGAATACGTTGCGTGCGGACGCAAACATTTTCGTATCCGCAAAAACAAATTTGCGGATACAGAAATTTCCGGATACGTGTGGACGGGGCCAAAATCTTATGAATCAAGATCTTATTATATATAATAAATAGTTAATATGATCGTCCTCTTAATTGAAAGCACTCTTGCACATATTTAGGTTAATAGGAGCGCGTGCTTTACGAGAACACACAGCACACGCGCGCACTTTCAGTAAATTGAGTCATTCCTATCTAAAATAACGGTAATTGTAATTTGTATTTTATGAAAGAAATAAAAAAACTTGCATACCGTGCGGTGTGGAGTTATAAAGCACGTGCTTTATAAATGCACACAGCACGCGTCCGTCCGCGTTTTCTATTTCTTTTAGCATCGTGTTTGGATTATGGCAATACGACTCTCAGCGAGTTTTGGCGCCCAAGTGCTATTTCTTTTTGGAACTTAAATTGACAAAGTAATCATAACCCATCAGAATGCAAAAGTGTCCACTCTTTCTTCCCTCCTCAGGTGTAAGACGAAAAAATCTTTGTTGGGCGTTTAATCCTGGTTGCCAGACAGAGGATGACTGTATTCTAATAGACGATTTACTGCCTCTTGTTGGCTGCAAAGGTAAATCATCATACATCATTATCGGGCACTTTATAATCGAGCAAAAGACTAGGGCGAGCTTGTCATCTGATAAAGCACCTTAGTATTAGTAAGCCTGTGAAATTTGAGCATCATCGAATAAAACGAACAAGAGTTACAAGCCTTCAAACGTCTGAGGAAAAAAAGGGGACAAGTGTATTCGAAGTATATGAACGAAAGTCTTTCAAGGCGCGCTAAAACTCGGTCCTCGGTCCACGTACATTTACAAAAGGACAAAACTAAAACTTAGCCCCCAAGATGTCTAGATAAATTTGGCTGACAATATAACATAGCACAACTTAGCCCCCAAGACGTCTGGATAAATTTGGCTGACAATATAATTTAGCACAACTTAGCCCCCAGTCGACGTCAAGAAAAAATTTGGCTGAAAATATAACTTAGCAGAGCCAGTTTCATTCCACATTTTCTATATATTTCAGGTCATACAACTCCTGCTCCTACCTTGAAACCAACTAAACTACCGACTACTAAACTCACTACGACACCAACACCACCACCAACACCACCAACAACACTACCACGAACACCATCAACACCACCACCATCAACACTACTACTAACACCATCAACACTTCCACCCACACTACCTGCTGCAACAGGCGCTCCAGTTTCTACGAAAACATCCGTGACGGACGATCCCGATCTAGAAGAAATAAACAAAGTACTGGACCAGGACTCGGTAGACACAGATGAAGAATTGGATTTGGACAATATATTGACATTACTGTTGCCAGCTGTTGCTGGATGTATCGTGTTGGTGTCTGTCATTATCATCTGGTATGTATCTCCAGCGAACACCTATGTGTGTCCTCTATACATAATCAGGATCCCCGCGCTACTGCTCTAAGCGCATGCGCTCAAGGGGTCAAATAACGTGGGATCCTGGGTTGTAAAAAATGCTGTATATTAATTGTATTTTTCTTTCCAAGTACAATTTTCATTCAATATTCAAGAGCAAGTAGAATAGAACTTATTCGTGGTGTGACAATATTTTCCCAATTCAGCGTGACGAACCTCCAGAGGATTCATTTTCTTTTGTTTTTACTCTTCGAAAAATTCATGAGTATCTCAAAGGATACGAAAGGAATAACGATGATATCCCGACGAGTTTCAAAACAATAGTTCTTCATTCCCCCAGAGGTTTGTCACGCTGAATTGGGAAAACATTGTCACACCACGAATAAGGTCTATTAAGATAATTCCGAATCAAATATATCATAAACCATAGCAATTTTCTCAACCTATGATCCCATTTTTGGGAGGCGTTACACTAGCACGCTATGGCATCCATGACAGAAGACAGAAACAATAGCAGTTATTATGGATGTATCAAATGAGATGCAAACGAGACAACAAGCATTTTATCGCCCCTCATGCACTTGCATGATTCTTAAAACAAGAGAATTTCTCATTGCGGGCCCAACTGTATATTTACAGCTATTGAATCTGCATGGTCTCATCTGGTTTACATCAGACATATTTCTGTTTCCCAATTCTTCGTTTGCACGTTACGTCATCGCGGCCATGTTGGTACCATTTAACAAAAGATTTCTCATTAGTATCCATTGTTAACGGTACCACAATAGCCGCCATTAATGGGAATGCTTGCAACCCATCAATTGTGCTCATGATTGCCATCAGTTTGAAATCCTCTTTGATAAATCATCAAAAAAACGTTTTTGTTCTTTTGAATCAGCATTGTTAAAAGGAGGCGCTCCCAAGCATCAGCAAAACCACGCGACGAAGAAGCAAAAGTGACAAGGACTGAGAAAAGAAAAAGACGAAGACGAAAAGAAGACCTTGGCAACACTGACCAAACAAGTGACAGGCGCGCCAGGCGAAAAGGCAGGGAAAATAGAGGAATGGATAATGAAGACCGAAGGAAAAGAAGACGCAGACGAGATCAGTAAAAGAGTGTTCAGTAAACCACGCTTACGTGATCTTTATTCTTGCTTACTGTCATTGTTTTATCGCCGGTTGGCTTAGTCTCCCCCACAGCCGCTTTCAGTGTCGTCACGCAGCGCTTTCTCCCCTGAGTAGCTACTCAGGGGAGAAAGCGTTGCGTGACGACACTGAAAGCGGCTGTGGGGGAGACTACGGTTGGCTAAGCATAAAATATTTTGTGAAGAAATCAAAGATCGAGGGTCCTGAAGAGTTAGAAGTGGAGCTGGAATTAGAAGTTTTTGGTCAGACTTTATCTAGCCTAGGGTGAAAACTAACACGAATGCATTACCATCAAGAGAAAATGAACTAAGAGAAAGTGTGCCCCATCACGTGCACACTTTGATGCTATTTTTAGAATCACTGATGCTATTTTTAACTCGTTACCATGCCCGCGCGATAATCATGCTTCCCTTTAATGCCTCGTTTTAGGACACGAAAAGCGCCATATTTCGCTACGCCCACGACAAAAACACAGGCTTTGTTTACTGCAAGACTGGAAGCTGCCTACCCTCAAGAAATCAACCAATCAGATTCTTCGCTCAAAATATCTCTAAGCTGAAAATAGCATCAAACTGTGCACATGATGGTTACAAGGCTATATAGGTAGGATTCCTTCTCTTAGTTCATATCCTCTTGATTACCATACTACACCACCCTAGAATTCTGAGAAATGATAAATAATTATGTTTTAAGTATTTTTTTTTCGCATTCATAAAGTTCGGTGATCTGAAGACGCGTGATGAATGAGCATGGCTCTCAGAACTACGCGAGCATGCACTATGCATGGATTGCCCAGAGAAGCATGAATTCGCAGGATTCTTTAGTCTATTGTTTTTGCAATAACAGAGGGTAATCTCGCAATCCGTTTGGCTGACAGAGATAAGATCAATAAGAGGATAGAAACATAGAAAGACGAATAGATGGCGCAACAGAGCCAGAGCGCGCTTGAAACCGTTTTTCTTCTAAACTTTCTCCTTATTTTTGTATATTTGTTGATTTTGTTATTGTAAAAAAAAAAAAGTGAAAACTGTAAGCTTACATGGTACAATGTCAGTCAATCGAAAATGAACTCATTAGAGTGCAAACAATATAACCGTGAAACTTTAGTAATACTAAATAGCACAATTTCATGCAAATTCCATTGTTTTCTATTGTTTAATTAGTACTATTTTGTACTATTTAGTAATTAGTGTTTCACGGATTTATTGTTTGCACTCTAATATTTTATATGACGCCCTGGAATGTAGGGCGCCCTTTTTTTACGCAGATGAATATTGGCGTGATCGCGTCATTCATTCCCAAGAGACTTACAATAATCATATATTTGAGCGTTTGGAGCAAAATATTCGCCGTCTTAGTTGAGTTCCCCAAGTTGACCTTACATTTCAGTGCAGGAATTACAGAGTAAGAAGAAGAGACTACAAACAAGATGTCAGGACGTGGCAAAGGAGGAAAAGGGCTCGGAAAAGGAGGAGCTAAAAGACACCGTAAAATCCTTCGCGACAACATCCAGGGCATTACCAAACCCGCCATTCGTCGTCTCGCTCGAAGAGGTGGTGTCAAGCGAATTTCTGGGCTCATTTACGAAGAAACGAGAGGCGTTCTGAAGGTTTTCTTGGAGAATGTCATCCGTGATGCTGTCACATACACCGAGCATGCTAAGAGAAAGACGGTTACAGCAATGGATGTTGTCTACGCTCTTAAACGACAAGGAAGGACGCTGTATGGATTTGGAGGCTGAAGAATTGAATTAAAATCATCGCATGAACGCACAGAAATTCAGAACACTAAATAAATTGAGCTGTAAAATTGACGAACAGGCGAGGGAAAGTAGATATTGCGTAAAATATATATGACGCACAAACTTCATTAAGGAGTTGTAAGGAGTTCTCATTATTATTGGATTTTGAGTACAATCTCATCAATCTGTTTTTTCAAGTTATTTTATTGAACAAGTTATCTTTACTTTATGTACATTTAATTATGTAAATAGGATTTTCATCATGTCAAACTTGTACAATGATAATTTGCATTTTGCCATTATATTTTCGACTTGGAATAAACGTTTTACAAAGGCATACTATAACTTGTACGTATTAACGAGAAGACGTCGTAGACCATATATATATATATATATATATATATATATATAGTAGGTATTGCGCATCTGTCTATAACTCTTTGGCAGTTATGATTGAATTTTGGTAGCGCAAGTTTAAAAATATATGTATACCAATCAAAAAACTGTCCCAAGTTGGGACGTTCTTCAATACTGAACATTTTGAATGATGGCGTCTTTGACCTCTATTTCCAGACTCCCTTGCGCACTTTCTTTTGTTCAGCTAATTAGCACCAATTGTCTTACTATTCTCATGAAGGGCTACAAATTTCAATAATACAGACAGTTCGCGAAGCATTATGGTAGTGGGAGTCAAATGCCGACACCATAATGCAAACGTCCCATTGAATCTATACTATACCTGCTTTTCAGTTTATTCCGAGTTCATTTTGCGCGTACAGAACATCAAGAGGTTTGATGTTATAGAAAATGTATTGACGTCTTGACGAAAGGATGTTTAGGTTCACTTTGAACTTCTTTATAAGCTTCTATCTCCTGTTTTTACTTCTTCATTTTATATTTGGATATCAAACGAGGTATTTTCAGCATTGTCTGATAAGCCTTCAGCAATATAGGTGCGGTTTTATTCTCTGGCTACACCCTAAAGTCGCAATGTATTATGGATATGGGAAAGTAGAGAATAAAATAAAGAATAAAGAAAAGAAAAAAAAGAAAAGAAACTGAAAGAAAGGAAAGGAAAGGAAAGGAAAGGAAAGGAAAGGAAAGGAAAGGAAAGGAAAGGAAACGAAACGAAACGAAACGAAACGAAAGGAAAAGAAAAGGAAAGAAAAGGAAAGATCCCTGTGGGTTCCCTGTGTTATACAGAATGAGCCGCCGATCATCAGCAGGTGATGTGAGTAATATATGCGTTAGTGTGTTGTGCGCATCCCGCCATCCAGCTTGTCAATTTCTCGAGTGTGTAGATTTCAAGAATGAATTCCAAAATCCAACGTAAAGGTGCATAAATAAACCTCTTGTTTTCCTTCATATCTCACAAATTCTAGCCTCTAAACCTCTATTTTCTAACAGTTCTTGCAGCTCAGTCCAAGAAGAAGCGGTCCAAGCCGTTGAAAGGCAAAATGAAGCCAGATGATGGTAAAGCTAAGGGCAATAAAAGGTATGTCATGCACCACGCTGCAAGACTTGAGAATTTCATAGTCAACAACGGCTTTTTGTGCTCAAATATATCTCTTTAATGCCATAGTGGTAGCGTGTCGAGCTACAATGATGATGAATACGAGGTCGATGAGAATTCTGACGATGAAGAGCAAGAAGATCCGAACGATTACTGCAAAGGTGAACATTTTCTACAAACTTATTAACTCTGCTTGCTCCTTCAAAATAGAACATATAATTTAATCATTAGCTACAGAAAATTGTGGTTATTTTCGGGTGTGAATTCATTCGGTTGCTTCCTATTTCATAAATTTAATCGTAATCACGAGGTCTAGATTGATAATCATTTATTTTCTGGATTTCGGCGTTCTGCACGATACTTCTGGAATGTTTTACCTCAAGTCAAACAAGTAGAATCCTATATTTACTTCTTTCATAACTATTAATTGAGTTTGCAACGAGCCGTTCCTTTATACTTTATTATTATGACTGTTTTGACATTATTTTAGTTCGGTGCCAATTGTTGTATTTTTCTAATTTCAAGTCTTGTAAGACTAAATATTTCAACCTAAAAGCTTTCAATCAAGTTTTCTAAAGACCCTTCTATATTATTCCTTTGTATCCTTTATATTCTTCGAACTAAAGGCCATAAACTTTTTTATTTAAACGTTGACTACGGCTTTGCAGTATTTCATTCATGTTATGTACAGTATTCCTAATATAATTAATTCATGACTTTTTTCGCCAAGATTTAAGCTCATTAAATTAGCGTATAAAAAGGCCAATCTAAAAGTACTGTTTCACTAAAAAGTATATCGAATTTGGTTTTGGAAGGTTTGAATATAAACAAGGTCTGCGTCATTTCTAGTGCAATGAATCTTTAACAACTTAAATTTCTATATAACAGCTGTTGTTATAAATTGTTTTTATCTTGTGCAGTTATCCCACCAACCACAACGCATTATATTATCAACATGTATCATCCTCTAATGTTACCAAAAATAGACACCAGACCTAAAATCTTTGAATGATATTCATAAATTTTTTTTGATTCGAAAATGTGTACCTTCTTCATATGAATAGACCTAGCTAATTTAACCTTCGTGTGTGAATTTCCCATTTCAAACGATGTGATTGTGAATTTAGCTTTCTGAAATTTATCCGTTCATATTCATGTGGATATGTGAACATCAAGTGCGTGGTTTGAAAAGGGCAATTTATATACAAAGGTAATTAGGTCTATAATGACACAAAAGTTTTTGTTAGACAATATTATTGAATATTTAAAAAAAAAGACCAATGTGCTTATAAAAGATAGGCATGATTGCTAGTGTGTGTTGACCATTTAACCAATAAGTGCATGAATATGTGTGTATGTTATGAAAGTGGCACAGTAAGAGTCCAAGAATTACACAGAGATTTTAGTGTAAGGATTAATTACGCAAAGTAATGAAGATAAGATTTTGAGAGAGGAAAGGGTTTAAGATTTAGTATTATTATCATTGAAGTGTGACCCACGTCTTTGCCAACGAGCATATTTTTCGACTGCCATCAGTCAAAAAACTGAAACTAAAAATACCAATATGTCAAGGAAGGTTCATGGGTCCCACTCCAAACATAATGGTAGCTGTAATTGTACAGAGTGAATCAGTTAGAAGTTGGCATTAAAAGTATTGCTCATTGCATTTGCTACAGAATTCACATTTAGTGTTTAAGATTGACCTATTTTACTATGACTTCACAGCTTGTTTAAGTATTTGGATCGATAAATTACTCTGTAGCTGATAGCTCTAATATGACTGGCTTTCAAACATTTTATAAACTGTTGTTTATCCTACAATGCATACAGTATTTGTTGGCTATAATTGCTATTCTAAGTTATAAAAAAATACCATTTTTTACAGCTTTCTTTGTGTTGTTGTCATTTTGTCTCTCTCCCACTACAGTCAACTCTTGTTACATTGGACAGCCTCGGGATTGTCACTTCATGTCTGTAATAGCGATCGTCTGCAATAGCGTGAATTTTAATTAAGTAAAATTAATTAATTACAGTCGTTTCTTTGTCAATATTTTTGCCGGGGATTTTTCTCCAGACTCCAAATCTCTTGAGATATGAATAACAATGAAACAACCGCCATGTTGATTGATCGAACAAAAGAAGCTAAGGAGGAATGCTTTGTTATCATCAACCAATTTGGTGGCTATGACGTAACATGCACGTGCTCTGTTGACAATAGACCCTTTTCTCAAGGTTGCGTGCGCATCCAAATTTTACAGAACTTGACGGGTCACGATACCAAAACACAAGCATTATCATGCATTGCTATTAAATTTCTTTCAATAAGAATTCAATAAAATTGATTATTCTCCTCTTTAAATATAAGACTGTCTTCTCAATTTTACTGAATTTGTGTTTTTCAGTTTTGTGGCCCGTCTAGTTGGATGCGCATGTAAATTTGAGAAAATGGTCTATTGAAAGCTGATTTTTAATGATCATAGTCAAAAAAGACATTACGTCAGCAGTGCGCGCCACCCATGCTACTATCGAGTTATTAGTTCAATATATGACCTTTTCTTGTTTTCATCTTTCTTTCCAGGTGGATATCATCCAGTACAGTTGGGTGATCTCTTCAATAACAGATACAGTGTGATAAGAAAGCTCGGATGGGGACATTTTTCCACAGTATGGCTTGCATGGGACACAAGGTACAACATTTCGATAATAACCATTCAATAGATTTGACTATTAGCTATTGTTGTGCAGGATCAATTAAGTGATTGCCAATCACTTTTGACTGCAGTTTTGGGCTCGATATTTTCACTCTGATATTCAATATTTTCAACATTCATAATAAAGTGCAAAATGCTAACTGTGATGCAGTTCTAGAGTGCATACCACATATCAATGTAAAAAATAATTGTAAAAAACTGCACAATTTTGCACAAATTATTAAGTCTGTAGTCCGCAGACCTACATGTACAAATCTTTATTTGCACTACTTTGTACAATTTGGTAATAACGTAGATAACTTTTTCAATTGATAATCATATGGTACATGCACTCCATTCATGCTGGATAAAATTTCGTGCAATTCAGATATGAAATGTTTGCAGGTATGACATATTAGAAACTTCATGAAAACTAAGATAATTACCATTGCAGTTTTCCATATTCTGCGAACGCAGACATTCCAACGGCTTGTTGTGAAATTGGTTTTTCACTGCTACCAGTCAAGGACATAAAAGGTACCAACTGATATTTTTGATTGACGGCAGCGAAAAACCAAATTCCAGTGTGCAGCTTGCAACTACTGAGTTTGCAGAATGTGGAAGACCGCAGTAAACCATTGTATTGTTTACTTTCTGTCTTGGCTTCAGCTGATCAAAAGTTTGTAGCTCTAAAGATCGTAAAAAGTGCATCCCACTTACACAGAGACAGCTATAGATGAAATGAAACTTCTGCGAACAGTAAGTATAAGTAGTTATATTCCCACCCTTTTGTATAGTGTTGTATAATTTCATGATCGTGATGTCATCTAGCATGCATAGTGCCTCTCTGGGTAAGGGGGCATTCTTCCTTGTTATTTCCCCCCTCACCCTGGAAAGTTGCTATGCAGGGTACAGTAGAGGTCATCTTGATGTAAAATTTTATCCACAAACTCATAGTACCAAAATATATTTCTTTTCTAAAATTATTAACCGATAAGAAATTTATCCTAACATTTAGAATTTTTCAAAATGTTTGTTATATGATGAAAAAATTTTTTTTATGAGCTAGGAGAATAAGTAAGAAATTATTTATCATTATAATTAGTCTCTAGCCATCCGGTTGGCTCAGTTGGTTGAGTATCGGACTTTCGTGTGGGAGGTCCTGGTTGGAGTCCTGGCCGGACCAGAAAGTGCTGCCTTTGTAATTGCATCTGCAAATGGTTAGACTTTCAAGTGGCTCGGATGACCACTTTAAATGGCAGTCCTGTCTGTCCACACTCATCATTACTAACCAACATCGGAGGGACGTAAAAGAACCACTGAGGACGTAAAGAAACCCTGGCAGTGTCCACCCTCAGTCCTTGATAGGAATTTAACTTATGACCTTCCGGATACAGGTCAGGTGGACTTTAGGACCAATGAGCTACAGAAATTAAAGACTCATAATGAGTGGCATTTCAACCCTAACGATTTGAGATCTGCCCACCATGCATAGGAAGACACATAAAACAATACTACCCAAATAAAGAATCTTATTCTCAAGAGAATACTGTAACACATATCTGAAATGGGAAAATATTATGCTAAAGTAGGAGAATTAGGTGCATTATTAACATTCAATATCATGTAATATACTTGTTTGTATGCACACAGGTTCATACAGCAGACGTCAATCATCCTGGTCATAAACATGTTGTACAGCTGACAGATGACTTTAAAATTGTTGGTATAAATGGGTCACGTATCCTTTTTGTTGCAATATATGTGAACTATATCACGATCATATGATAGAACATGGTTGTAGGTGCATGACTTTTGTTCATCATGCCTTATATGGTGTTGTTTGTACCCAAGCTAGACCACAATGCATCCTGTTTATCGAACTCGGAAAATGTTACCTGTAGGAGATTAGAACATTTTTCTATTCAGAAAAAGAAATTCAAATGTTTGCTAGAAGTGGACAAATTGGTAAAGTTTGAGCCCTGGTGATTGTCAAATATACACCTACAGTATTTCGAAAATCATTGTCGCACCAAGAGCCTCAAGTAACAAGCCAACGCTCCAGAGAATGTTTTTTTTTTTTATAATTATAATTGATTTATTCATGGTTCATGCAAGTGGCTATAGCCGCTCTCCACTAATTATCATCTCAAGCAGCCTTGCTTGGAGCAATATGGTGAAGTCAATAAATGAAAATGCACCATGAATAAACTCATTACAGCTAAAAGTAGCGACGTTCTCTGCAGTCTTGGCTTGTTGCTTGAGACTTTTGGTGCGACAACGATTTCTGAAATAGGTGTATAATTAGTAAGTGTAGACTATGGTGCAAAAGTCTGTAGTTTAGTTTTTATTTGTTAAACTACAAGAAGGAAGGCTTCCACTTTTGGTCATATGGCATACTAGTCTATTGATGGGTTGCAACCTGGTTAGCTCAGTTGGTAAGAGTATTTTTCAATCCACATGATCCAAGGCTCAATCAGGGGCAAATGCAGAAATTTGTTAGGGAGGGTGTTCCAAATGAAGAAGTGTATATAGAGATGTTATTTATTGCTTCAAAAAAGCATAAGATTAATTATGAAGTTAAGGGGATGTCCGTTGCACCCCAGGGTACCCCCCTGGATTCACCCCTGTCAGTAGTTCACACATTTTGCCTTAATTTCTTGTCCTCAGATATATGTATGGTGTTTGAAGTATTAGGTCACAATTTGTTAAAACTAATTATCAAGTCCAGTTACAGGGGAATCCCCATTAGCATAGTGAAGAGTATTATATGTCAGGTAAGTGTATACACAGGGGAATCCCCATTAACATAGTGAAGAGTATCATATGCCAGGTAAGTGTATACACAGGGGAATCCCCATTAACATAGTGAAGAGTGTCATATGTCAGGTAAGTGTACACAGGGGATCCCCATCAACATAGTGAAGAGTATGATATGTCAGGTAAGTGTAGACACAGGGGAATCCCCATTAACATATTGAAGAGTATGATATGTCAGGTAAGTGTAGACACAGGGGAATCCCCATTGACATAGTGAAGAGTATCATATGTCAGGTAAGTGTAGACACAGGGGAATCCCATTAACATAGTGAAGAGTATCATGCCAGGTAAGTGTATACACAGGGGAATCCCCATTGACATAGTGAAGAGTATCATATGCCAGGTAAGTGTAGACACAGGGGAATCCCCATTGACATAGTGAAGAGTATGATAATGTCAGGTAAGTGTAGACACAGGGGAATCCCCATTAACATAGTGAAGAGTATGATATGCCAGGTAAGTGTATACACAGGGGAATCCCCATTGACATAGTGAAGAGTATGATATGCCAGGTAAGTGTATACACAGGGGAATCCCCATTGACATATTGAAGAGTATGATAATGTCAGGCAAGTATAGACACAGGGGAATCCCCATTGACATAGTGAAGAGTATCATATGTCAGGCAAGTGTATACACAGGGGAATCCCCATTGACATAGTGAAGAGTGTCATATGTCAGGTAAGTGTATACACAGGGGAATCCCCATTAACATAGTGAAGAGTATGATATGCCAGGTAAGTGTATACACAGGGGAATCCCCATTGACATATTGAAGAGGATCATTTGTTAATATTAACTTTTTTATTATTTTTATCCAGACTCTCAAGGGTCTTGATTATCTACACACCAAGTGTAAAATCATCCACACAGACATCAAACCAGAGAATATTCTACTATGTATCAGTGAGAGACAAATCCAACAGTTAGCAGCAGAAGCTGTCATGGCAAAAGATACTGGAATCTACTCACCAGCACTAAGTAAGTAGAAGCACCAGTCCATCCATCCGCCCATCCTTCCATCCATCCCTCCATCCCTCCATCCCTCCCTCCCTCCCTCCATCCATTCATTCATCCACCCACCCACCCATCCATCCACCCATCCATCCATCCATCCATCCACCCATCCATCCACCCTCCAATCCATCCGTCCATCCATCCATCCATCCATCCATCCATCCATCCATCCATTCAAACATCCCTCCCTTCCTCCCTCCCTCCCTCCCTCCCTCCCTCCCTCCCTCCCTCCCTCCCTCCATCCATCCACCCATCCATCCACCCTCCAATCCATCCATCCATCCATCCATCCATCCATCCATCCATTCAACCATCCCTCCCTCCCTCCCTCCCTCCATCCATCCACCCATCCATCCATCCATCCACCCATCCATCCATCCACCCACCCACCCACCAACCCATCCATTCATCAATCTGTCTTTCTGTCCTTCCTTCCTTCCATACATTTATTTATTTTTAACGCCATGTATTTTGATATGGTTTATAGTAAGCACAGCACCAGCATCTGTCATGCAGGTTAGTTCTTCCACTTAAAAAAAAATGGTTTGAAGTGGGAATTAGAAAACAGTTATCTTTCTTTTCGTTGGAAGTTAAAAAACTTTCTCATCTTAATGTCAGAATTATCCTTAAAACTGCTAAGGGAACTGCTGTATCCTTTGATTAATATACAGACCCATTTATATAACTAAATTATTCATAATAGTTAATAACAACAATTTAAGAAAATATTAATGATACTAACACTGAAATTCCACAGACTTTCACTGGAACACATGAATATTCTAAGCAAAGCTAATGAAAGCACACCTGAACGCATACTATACTATGTCTATCCTTTGCGTACATATTTACGGTGTTCAACTTACCCACAGAGAAAAAAATATCGCTCTGGAATCCTCACGAGTACCCTACATTTCATATTCCGGTTGCATTACCAGCGTGGTTGGTCCTTGTAGTGGAGTGGTTAACACATCAGACTAGAATACCGAAGACGTAGGTTCGATTCCCGCCAAGGGCATTTGATATTTTTCTCTTATTCTCTATTTCATTACGCACACCGAACGCATAATTTATTACCACTAAGCTAAAGCTAAACCTGTTTAGTTTGTTGTTTGATTGCTTTTATTTTTAATATTTTGTTCATAGCTCCTTATCCTCTTTTCCAGCAATCATGTGAAACAAAAATATCTAAAAATAAAAAGAAGAAAATGAAGAAAAAATTAAAAAAGCAAATCGAAAAACAAAAGTTACAGCAAGATGAGATAGAACAGTGCATGCTACAGGAATGTGAAGAGGATTGTGAAGCAGACTGCGAAGAAACAAGTACCACAGAAAATGTCAGAGATGACTGTGTCGAGGAATCGTCTAAAGAACTTTGTCAGCTTCAGAATGAATCAGAGATGAATTCTGATAATGAAGCGCCAAGTGAACTAAATAATGAACTTGAGGAAGAGTTCATTGAAGAACTGAGTAGTAAAATGCTACAAGAACAGTGTGTGGTGTCTGATGAAGATGAAAAACAACAACAACAACAACAAAGCAAACTTAACACAGGTGAGCAGATTTTTTTTATTGGTTTGATAGACCCTTCTCGAAAAGAAGCTATTAACTAGCTAAAAACTAATGTGAGCTGCGTCGGTGTTTCTAATGAAACAGTAATGATAAAAAGGTAAATTATACACCGCGAAAAGATGAAAAACTTACTGATATTTCGGACGCTAGTCCTTCGTCGGAGTAAAAGAGAAAGAGGTGGTAGAAAGGAGTATTTATATGATAGAATAAGGCAAAAGAAACCAATGAGAGCAAGGTAGGCAAGGAAACAAAAACAAACAATCAAAAGACAAAAGAAAGGGTTAGTTGAAAGCAAAGCGTTCATTAATCCCGTTTGGACTAAGAGTGCCTAATAGGTGAATACGCCGCATTTCTTTGGTCTTGAATGTGGACGAGGCTAACATAAAAATACTTAAACACTTTCTTGTAATGGAATTTGTGGCATTTCTTTTGTATTTCCATGATAGCTATTCAAGACAATTTTAAGAAGGGTGCATCAGGGCTGATATTGTGCAAGAGTGCACATCATATATCTGTGAACAAAGTCAAATATGTATTATTATTACTGCTATTTTGTACAAAAAAGTGGATATTACTGGAGCTTTGCAAATTACCTGTGTCTTTGTTTGGTTCTTGCCAGTAAATTCTTCGCTTTTTTTACAACTAAATAGTTGGTAACTGAATACTTTTAAGCTCTGCATGACGAGTAATTAGGGCGTGCACTCACCTCTGGCATACTGTATCTAGATTCCATTCTTAAGCTTGGCATCACGTGGGTAGAGTAAATTGGTTGTCTCCCTTGATTCCAGTGTTTTATGGTATACTTTTATATCTTTTATCTTATAAATATTTCTATATTAAAAGCACTCAGGTTTTACATCATTTTAGGATAAAAGAAATATGGTAATATTAGGAATAGCTAATGAAATATCTTTGCCTTATGTATTACTATGCAGAGAGACATAGTATTTTCTAATCATTGCATTTATGAACGGTTCGGCATGTGTGGCTACAGCGCTATCCAGCACTATTTTGTCCTAATACCTGGCGCTGCAGGTTCGATTCTCTACTGTCTGCTGCATATGCAAGTTCAAATGTTATTCTCTCCCTTGCCACGATGGTTTTTCTTCTGGTACTCTGTCTTTCCTCCCTCTGTAAAATTCAACATGGGTGATGAGTCTTATGTAGTCAAATGTGTGGCGCAAACATCATGGAAGGCAGAGTGATGGTTGTAAAATATTATTGAATTTTGTATTGCACTGAATAATGTTGAGGTCCTCATTAACCGCTGTTTGAACCATATTAAGCCCCGTTTACACTGGCCATTTTTGCGGCGATTTTTGCTGCGATTTTTGTGGCAATTTTCGGAAATATGAAATCTTTTGTCTCATCCTTCGAAAGAGACATTCGTCTAGGAAAATCTTGGTATCCTGAAAAAAACTTTACAAGGAAATTCTTTGCCATTATTTATTATGGACAAAATCGCAGCAAAAATCGCAGCAAAAATCGCTAGTGTAAACGGGGCTTTAAGCTCTTTTTGTAAATAATAGATATGATACCACAGATCTTGGGCTCTTTCTCTTTTGCTTCCTTAAATATTGCGTTGTTATTCTTTTTCTCTTTTCTTCATATCTGCTAGAAATAGAAAAACCCTCAATTAATGGTGATGACAATAGTTCTGATCTGATGGAAGAAGAGCCTCCGTTAGACCAAAAAGGTAAGACACCATATTTACACAGTCCTCTAGTAAAGTGTACCATTTCCTATGAATAACAAAATGTTTGTCTTTCCTTCAGCATCCATTTCTCCATATCATGAAAGTAACGAAGGAGACCAAGAGGAAGTTGATTTTGATGAAGATGATATTAGAGTTAAGATTGCTGATCTTGGGAATGCATGCTGGACGGTATGTATTAGATATTAACTATGATATAACCAAGAGAAAAAGAAACTAAGACAAGGAATCTCTGGTATTCATGCTTGTAACCTTCATAGGCACCGTTTGAGGCTATTTTTAGAGTCAATTTTGCCATTATTTGTTTTTCTGCACACGCATACTGCACGCTCTCTTTGCTGTTTGCTCATCACGTTTTCTTGAAAAACACAAGGAAACGGGAGCAAACAGTTTAGAGCGCATGCAGTATGTGCAGTAGGCGCGTGAAAAATAATAAATAAATAGATAAAAAATAAACCCGATTAAATGAATGAATCTAAAAATAGCATGAATGATTCTAAAAATAGCATCAAAGAGTGCTCATGATGGGGCGCGGGGATTCCTTCTCTTTGTCCATTTTCTCTTGGTATAACATTGCATTTATATACTATTTATACAATGTTTTTGAGTAGCGTACTATGAAGTTGCATGAGCCTTCAGGCACGTGAGTATAAAAGAAAATATACCATAATTATGGCTGATTGGCTGGCTGGAGGATATGCCATACCTGTTGCTGAGTGTTCATTGGCTGGCAGAGAGTAAGCCATTGTGGCAGAGTGCTGATTGGCTGGCTAGAGGATATGCCATTCCTGTTGCTGAGTGTTCATTGGCTGGCAGAAAGTAAGCCATCGTGGCAGAGTGCTGATTGGCTTGCTGGAGGATATGCCATTCTTTGCAGCCGAGTGCTGATTGGCTGGCTAGAGGGTATGCCATTTTCTTGATGGGTGCTGATTGCTCCAATGTAGCTGGACATTGGATCTTTGTCAGCTGCTATAATAAGCTACTCTTCAGATAACGTATTTCTTGCAGCAACATCTTTTCCCCACTTTCTTATCACATTAGATAATGGTCATATTCTAATCCTCTTTCTGTTTTTTCTAGCATCATCATTTTACTGAGGAAATACAAACTCGCCAGTATCGCTGCCTGGAAGTATTAATTGGTGCTAAATATGGACCGCCATCTGATATATGGAGTACTGCATGTATGGTATGTATTACCTCGTCCAGGGAAGTCAGGTGGTTGTGGGCTACCTGTGGTTATGGGCTTGCTAATTCTATTTACTGTACGTTGGGAATCATGTTGTCCAATTTCAGACAACGTGTCGTTCTCTTGAGAATAATATTCTTTGTTTGAGTTGTATCCATATATACCCCTTGCAGCACTTTGGAATGTGGCTCAATCTGGGGGACAAAGCAAAAGGTCCCAATTCTCAGGAGATTAGAATTCTTTTGTTTTTTCCCCAGTCGAACTGCTTTGATGTCACATTTAAGGGGTCTAAAGCCTGGTTCACACGAGCAACGCAAACGCAAACGCAAGCGCAAACGCAAACGCAAGAAAACTACGTGTGAACTACAGTAACACAAACGCAAACGCAAACGCAAGGAATGGAAAATTTTCCATTTTCTTGTGCTTGCGTTTGCGTTTGCGTTTTTAACGTGTGAACCGGAGAAAACGCCAACGCAAGCACAAACGCAAGACGTGGTTCACACGAGCAACGCAAACGCAAACGCAAACGCAAGGAAAATACGTGTGAACTATAAACAATCACTACTACGCATGCGTATCTTAATTTACTTGCATTTGCGTTGTACGTGTGAACATTGCTTGCGTTTGCGTTTGCGCTTGCGTTTGCGTTGCTCGTGTGAACCAGGCTTAAACGTGTAGAGTTTTTTTGATGCGCAACTGTTAAACAAAAAAATAATACTCTAGGAAATGACACATGGTTTGAAAACATAATTACTAAGGTAAAGAGATCTATTCATGGACTTGCCGGCATATTTGAGCAGAGTTTGTAGTTGGTATTTACTTCTTTGCTTTGAAGATTTAGTTATTGTTACACTGTGCAATTTTCTCAGTAACGTGTCTCGCAATGCTTGAAAATGTAGCGTTGCAAATGGCCGAAGTAAGTAGTTACACTGCAACGCGATCTCAGCAACTTACTTTTTTGGCTCCTTGGAAGGAAATGAGAAATGTGCCCTTGTGTTCTTGTGTTCTTGTGTTCTTGAAAAATATGCCTTAAAATTGCGAGAAACGTTGTTGGAGGGGTGATGGGTGATCTTAACACTGTGCAGTGGCGTTAGCAGTTGCTGCAATCCAGTTCTACCTCGTGAAACGCTACGCGCAACAACAAAAAATGCGAGACAACCCCTGTTACACTGTCAAATTCTCCAGCAACTTGTCACACAACGGCATTGCAAAACAAATTGCTGAGAAAATTGCACAGTGTAACAGGGCCTTTTTTCTCAAGGGTTTTCCTGAGTGTCGTCAGTCGTGAGCCTTTAGACAGAACATGCAATTATTTTCTAGCTACATTAACATGACGTAAAACATAGCCTTTGTTTTTGCATTTCCTTTACGCAGGCATTTGAATTGGCAACAGGAGACTTTTTATTTGAACCTCATTCAGGAGAGGACTATTCAAGAGATGAAGGTATGTATTTGTTTGCTTGTATTTTGTTTTACTTTAGCCAATGTTACACGGGACGATTCGCAACGACGATTTTTCACGATGCGCCGTTGCGCGAAAACCTGATGTCGTAAAACATGCCATCTACAACGATTTTCAGATTCGGCAACGCGTTGCAAGTTTTTGATTCAGCTTCAAAAATTCGCAACACTGAATGGCGAATTTTATGTCAGTTGATTCGCGTAACAGCTTCAGCTTCATCAACGATTTTTCGCGCAACGCATACCCAAAATGCAGTTCAATACTCTCATTAAAGCGAGGCGATGTCGACAAACAAGATGGCGGTTTTGAAATCGCCAATAATCGTCCCGTGTAACATGATGATTTTCGTTCGAACGTTGCGCAAAAAGTTGACTCGTGTAACATGTATTAAAAATCGACGAATCGTATCGCGAAAAATCGTCGTTGCGAATCGTCCCGTGTAACATCAGCTTTTAAGGTTTTGGATTTTATATTGGCACATTAATAAGTCATATGTGCCAGTCACTAGCATGCTAGTATTTGCTCAAGAACATTGGTTTATACCGTAGTTCATCCTTTCCGGTCATAAATGTCCTCGGGCTTTCTATTTTGAATAGCCGTACGCTATAATTATTAGAGATGTCTTCATATGACTGTGAAAAGCTCACGACACGGCAAGGGAAACGCCAGACCAATCATACTGCTCGAGGATTTACTCCCGATCCAATCAAATACCCAGAATATAGTTTAAACAAGACACGGTCACGCCAAGGTCACGGTACTGTCAGACCAATCACATTACGAGAGAACGATTAGCCAATTAAAATTATAGAAAACATTACGGTCACGGTAAGGCACGCTTACAGCACTGAGCTTTTTCAGATTATTTATTTCATTTCATTTATTTCAGATCATCTGGCACATATCATCGAACTTATTGGAAGAATACCAAAACATATCGCTTTGTCTGGAAAATACTCCAAAGATTTCTTTAATAAGAAAGGTATGTACCGATCTGCCCCACATGGATAAAGAATCCTCATTAAATAACTTATATATTTACTACCACCACTCCCCGTACAGGGCTCTTCTGTGAAGTATACTCCACACACACTACAACTACATTCTATATTTACAACATACAACGCTCAACTCACATGTTGATTTTTACGGAGTTAGGAAACTGGAGAATCTGAAGAAAACCCTCGTAGCATATGAGAGAACAACACCCGATTAGCTCAGTTAATAAGAGCGTCGGTCGGTTGTGCGAGAGGTCGTGGTTCCTCGGCCGGACCAATACTCAGGGTCTTATAATAACTGAGGAGAAGGTGCTGCCTTTGTAATAATAGTAATCTGCAAATGGTTAGACCTTCAAGTTTTCTCGGATAAGGACTTTAAACCGTAGGCCCTGTCTCCCAACCCTTCCTAACCTGCAGTAAAATGGGGGACATAAAAGAACCTGTTGAATTATTCGTGTAAGAGTAGGGGATTGTCTTCCGGTTCAACAGCCTATCCCCGTCTGGAGGCATAACACTAACGTACTATCAAATCACTCATGGTTGTAAGCTTCACGGATGCTACTAGTGCCTTAATCTGCAGTCCGTAAAGTCATCCACTGGTCACGATTGTGAAGCGCATTGAGACGTTGTATAAATGCGCTATACAAGAACCTCCGATATTACCTTCCATTAAATCAAACAAACTCAACTCACATATGATCCAGTCTGAGCCGGGGCTTGAACCCGGACCACAGTGGGGATAGACGAGCAGTAAACCACTACGCCACCCATGCCACCATCCTTGATTTAGTGATAGAATGTTTGAGACATGGTTTACGTGGTCTACGCCAAATTCGTGTCTTGAGCACAGAAAATTGAAGTCTGTTTAGTTTAGTGTATCGGTAAATCATTATATTTTTTTGAAAACTAGATTTTCGGATAGAGTAATGCATATTGCCTTAAACCTGCCCTAGTCATGGGTAATTAGTTCTTAATATTTTCTGTTTTCTTTCAGGTGAACTCAAACATATAACTAAGCTAAGACCTTGGTGAGTATTGGAGTGTTTGACACTCTTTCTGGAGAGCTGCTCTGCTCTGCTCTGCTCTGCTCTGCTCTGCTCTGCTCTGCTCTGCTCTGCTCTGCTCTGCTCTGCTCTGCTCTGCTCTGCTCTGCTCTGCTCTGCTCTGCTCTTCTTTCACATTCTCTGATGTTCCCCACCTTAATAAAAGGAATCCTCACTACATCCTTCTCTTCCCTCTATCAACCAACACAATGCTTACCTTTCAGGGGCTTGTATGAAGTCCTCACCGAGAAATATGAATGGCCACATAAAGAAGCCGAAGAATTAAAGTCTTTTCTTCAGCCCATGTTAGACTACAACACAGAAAGAAGAGCTACAGCTAAGCAATGTTTAGAACATCCATGGCTACGAGATGTTCAGTAAACATCGTGATAGAATCGCATAGTATTCAAGACTGCAAGCTTACAGCATGCTGTTGAATGACTTATCGCATCGGCCACTATTGCAGCTTGACGTTAAAGAGTCCAAAGTTTGAAAGACAACGTAGACGGGTAACAATAAATGATAGCGTTTGCAACATCATTTCATCAGCTACTTCAAAAAACTTTGAAGGGGTGAACGGCGATCGGTAACAAGCGATAGTGGATTAGCGATAGGAGATTCCAAGGTCATTCCGAGATCCAAGAATAGCTGGAACTACTGATGTTCCTTTTTATTTTTCTTATAGATATAACACAGGTTATTGTAGAGATATTTAGTGTTGTTTGTAGTCGACGAAAACATTTTAAACACCTCAAATATTAGTGTCGAGATGTATGCCCTCCTTTCGGTCGTGCAATCGCCAAACACCGATCGCCATTCGCTGTTCGCGCCCTCAACCTTTTTGGAAATAGGTTTATGTAAAATGAGAGTGGCGATTCGTCAATGTGAGCAAAAAGACAGCATAGAGCTATATGCTTATATCTTGATGACGTTCACAGAGCTTGCAACAGAGCCTTCTCAAAATTAACTTGAGGCTAGCATGAAAATACGAATAAAGAAATCACACTTTTCTCGATGCTTTTTCCATATTAGCCTCACATCTCACATTCAAGGTGATTTTGAAAAAGGTTCATAACCATGGTGACGGTAGTGCCACGTGTTATCCATTGATTGAATGCAAGATTACTTACGTCAATAGCTTTTCACATGATAACTGTAACAGTAGAGCTTAGGCCCCGTCCACACGTATCCGGATATTTTTGAATCCGCTACTTTTTTGTTGCGGATTGGCCTTCCGTTCACACGTATCCGGCGAATACGGTATACGAATCCGTAACTTTTTGAATACGGTCTCCAGAGTGGAAATTTTTGAATACGGTGTGAATCCGGTGTCTTGTGGACGGTCGAATCCGTATATTTTTGAGTACGCTGACGCAAACAAACGAAAATGGCGACAATCTTTAGTGCGGGCTCTTGGTCATGTTTAAGTGCGCATGCTCTGTTAACCTAAGATTTTGAAATCCGGATACGTATTGGATACGTGTGGACGGTCTAAAACGATTCGAAAACGCTGTGTAGACGCAAAGTTTTTTAAATCCGCAACAAAAAAGGTGCGGATTCAAAAATATCCGGATACGTGGGACGAGGCCTTAGTCATATTGACTTAAATTGAAGGTGTTTTTTCTCATATTCATTTCCCAATCTTTGTGGATTGCTGTTGTTGCAAGGTTCGTATCGCTGAACTTCTAAATATCTTTTATGGAGCACTAAAAGTCTCCTTGAAAACTCTTACAATGTTGCCATTTCCCGTTAGTCAAACCATAAAGTAAGCCACTGGCTACAAAAGCAAACTTTTCCAACATTTGCGCTGAAATTTCCGAGTTCTGGGGCGTAGCGAGCAAAATTGACTGCAAATCGTATTTTTTCCATTGTTTTCCAATCTTATATGGCTATGTACCTTTGAATTTGGCGGAAATTTTCGCGCCAAAACGCGTGTGCTCGCACCTCCAACTCTGGTACTCTCGCTACGCCAGAAAATGTTATGTTCAATTGGATCAATTTGGCATTGCATTGCATTTTGGGGCTGTTTTAGGTGACATATTCCCAAGATATGGCATGTATTCGTACCCTAAAAAAGCCCCAAAATGTAATGCCAACTCAAACCAGTTTTTTTCAACCTTGGAATAGCCCGGCAATACCCTAGCATTCCATAATATTTTGTGGTGTGAGCTCTGTTCTTATCATTCCATTCCTTGTTCGGATGGACCCATTTCATTCCAAATTTTCTAGTGAAAACAGAACTGTAAATTTAAACATAAAGTAATCTCAATAACCCGATATTAATGCGAGACTTGATTGAAGCTCTGCAACAGGAAGTTACTCTGAAAACAGAGATAGGATTGTATAGAAGAATTAAGCTATTTATTATTAATCTAAAAGCGGAAATATTGTCATTATAGTCCAGCTGCTAACGTCAAAAAAAAGGTCGAATTGTTCACTTTGATGATAAAAGCATGAAACTTGGCATGATTGTTAACCTCCCTGGGACAAACATTTTTTGATATGGGGCCAAGCGAAATTCGCTTGGGACAGCAGGAATGGGCATGCCCGGAATTTCCGACATGGAAACGAGGCTACAACATAAAAACACTCTAAAATACGACAGTTTTGAGATACTTCCACCACTAAACATCAAATTTGTGTCAAGTGAGCAATTTCACTTGCTTTGAGTTGAATAATGACGATCACGTGATCGTTTTAAAAAAAATCGACTTTAGCTTGGGATCCCTGTGTCGAAAAATCAAAAAGTTCCTATTTTTGTGGCTTCTTGAGTAAGATATATAACTATAATATTTTCTGCTAATCATATAAATCGGTTTGATAAAGTATCAATTTGAAAAAGGCCTTTGTATCTTCATATTACGTATGATATGCAAATTGTATTCTTACTGCAGGTAAGAATATTATTTTGTTTCTCTTGGTTATATCCAATCAATTTTTTCTTTTTTTTTTTTCTATATTTACCTTAGGAATTCATAACCTCTTCAACTCGTTTGTCATTTCTAAATAAAGTATGACATCGCGCTTAATTATTTGACTGAATCTATTTGAACTCGACTGAAATCTATTCGAGATAAAAGCCTGAACTTAGTCGAATGAATTACAATCAAATTAATCAAGATTAACTGCATGTCACCATAACTCTCAACTTGTATTAAGTAAAAGTTAAATAATGGAGTCAAATTAATCATTTTAGTTGAAATCTCCACGGATTGGAACAAGTGTGTCATTTGCCAGCGGAAAACAAAAGAAGGATTGCAATGTCCGGCAAATACAAAGCGCAAAGATGGGAGTGTTGGCTATACCTCATTTGCGAGTAACATTCTAGAGTTTAAAAGCATTAGTGGTGTTCCTAAATGGTCGAATCTAAGTTTACTTGACGAAGGACTAGGGATAGAAGAAACTCTTAGACAGAGAAATGCATCATGGCATAAGACGTGCCGAGACATTTTTAATAATACGAAACTTGAGCGAGCAAAGAAAAGAAAACTTTCTGGTCAGCCTGATGCTAATGAGGACGATACCCAGATTGAAAGTGACGGGAGCGTTTGCAGTCCACTCAAAACAAGAAGATCCAGAGCCACATTGTCTTCCAAAGCCCTCTACTACTACTGTTTTTACTGTGACAAGGGAGACAATCCCATAAATCTACATTCATTTTCAACATTTGATGTGAACAAAAAAGGTTGAGAGTTGTATAGATGCGGTGAATGACAACGAGTTAAAAGCAAAGTTAAATACGTGTGGAGATTTAATGGCAGCTGAGGCCAAATACCACACTAAGTGCTTGGTGAGATTATATAATCGAGCCCGGCAGACAGCAAAAGTACAACTGCAGAATGACGCAGAAAGGCCACCAATAGAATTAGAAGAGCTTGCATTTGCAGAACTTTTCGCCTATATCGACGAAAGTCTTGAATCACAAGACTTGCCTGTATTAAAATTATCTAATTTGGTGAAATACTTCTCGTTAAAGCTGTATGAGCTTGGAGTAAAGTGTGATAATAAAATTAACTCAACTCGACTTAAGGACAGGATCTTGGAAACATATTCTGACTTGACAGCTCACTACGAGGGAAGAGAAGTACTACTGGTACTGAGGCAACACATTGGAGGAGCTTTGAAGGAGGCAAAAAAAGGAAGTTCAGATGCATGGTACTTGGCCAAAGCAGCACAAATAGTACGAAGAGAAGTTCTTAAAACAGAAAACTCTTTCAATGACTCATTTTCATTAGGGTGCCAGAATGAAGCTATACTCCTGCATCTCTAAAAACCCTAGTCGGTATGATTATGAAAGGCTCTACAGCAAATGTAGATATGGCCGACAGTCAGGCCTGCTGGACAGTGTCTCAGCTCGTCGTATTTAATACCAAATCACGTCCTGTAATCGAGAAACTACTCATCATGTTCGATGGAGAGAGTGTCCACTGTCTATCTATACAGCTCTGAAAATTCACGGAATGACAAGGGATAAGAGTCTTATAGACACGTTTTATAATCTAGGAATTTGCATTTCATACGACAGGCTGCTATCTATATCTACTGACATTTCTAACAGTGTGCTAGAATTGTATGAAAGTGAAGGCATTGTTTGCCCACCCAAACTAAGAGAAGGTCTGTTCACAACGGCTGCGACAGATAATATTAACCACAATCCTAGCGCAACGACATCCCGCGATTCCTTTCATGGCACTGCCATTTCATTGACTCAGCATCCTTCTTCAGATAATCTTGGCAATGAAAGACCTACCCCTACCTTTGATCCAACAAAGAGAAATGATTCTAAAAGACTTGCTGAGTTACCGAAACTCTACAAAGATGTTTTGCCTGTGTGCCTAAACACCACTGAATATAATGTACCGGAAGTTCATCAGCTATCTCAACTTTCTCAATCTGTCGACGCAAATCCTGGCGAAAGAAACATTGAAGAAGAAGATTGGCTTGCCAACGCGAAGGAAATCCTATCGAAGGGCGAGTTGGGGGAAGAGGATTTCATATCCTGGGCAGCATACCGTGCCTCAAAGTCTTCACTTTCAAATCACGAGCCAGCAATCATCTCACTATTACCAATGTTTATGGAAAATGCACATTCCTTTGCGATGATTGTCCATTCTATGAGAGTCATCAAAGATGCTACACAATTTCTCAACCCTAACCAGATTCCAGTGCTTACTCTTGACCACCTCTGTTTGCTTTGGCCAAGCAAATCCAGTGGACCCTTGGTGGTACATATAGCGAGGACAATTTTGTCATCATGTTTGGCGCACTACACATCGAAATGGGAGTATTCAAGATGATTGGAAAATGGCTTGGTGGAAGTGGCTGGACTGAAGCTCTATGCAATGCAAATGTAGCAACCCAGGGAGTGGCGGAGTCCTTCGTAAAGGCTAGCCATTTAACGCGGACCCGGAGGGCGCACCAAGTAACAGCAGTAAGCCTTTATGTGCTCATGCATAATGCATACATCGACCACGCCAAAGATGTTGAAGAACCCAAGCCGTTTTTAGAATGGAAAGAGAGCATGCTAGAGTGCCCGCAGTTTTTATACTGGTCCACAGTTCTAGATATAGAACTCCTCTCTTTGAAATTGGTCAGGTCAATAAGAGAAGGCAACTTTTCAATGTTCATCAAGCCTATGAAGGAGATAATACCATGGATGTTTGCTCTTGATCACCCGAACTATGCCAGATGGCTATCTGTGCATTATCGTGACATGTGCACCCTACAAGCCAAACACCCAGATGTCTACGCTAACTTTTGCAATGGTTCTTTTGTGGTACATAAGAGCAAAAGTCTCATTGCGTCCCTTGAAGAAATGGGAAATCCCTTTCTTGATGAAGGGAAAGACCTCTTTGCATTACACACAAGGGATATCATGGATTCAGCTGTTGTTGACGCAGTCAAGAGTGTTAAAAAGTGTAGCGGACATCTTCTTTCGTTCAGTGGGGACATCTAATTCGGTAATGGGTACACAACGCAAAACGCTCGTCGATTATATCAGCGATTTAATTCTCGATAATCTTGATGTTCTTCAGTTATTTCATTCACAATAGACAGATTTATAATTACGAGGTTCACTAAAAATAAAAAGTTACAAATTAAAAGCCTATATCTTACGGAAAATCAAATATAATCTTGACATACCATATGGTGTACGTATTACGATCGTCTTGCTGCCTGTCCCGGCTTACATCCCATAATTTCAACTTATGAATATTAATAACCTACGCTAATTAGGAAATCAAATAGTTGTCGTCTACATTACTGGCCCCAAATGAGGCATTTCTTATGGATCATTTCTTAAATCATTGTCCTGACGACAATAAGAAATTAATTTGGTTTCATAGCACAATTATCAATTAACTCAACAATGTTCTTGTGTAATTCGCTAACAGTGCTTCCTTGATTCTTGAGGCTTTAATCAACTCCTTCCAGCAAGCACAATTTGTGAATGGGACGGACCAACTCTGTCTTAGACGTCTTGACTCTTGCGGAGCGTACAAGTCCCTCCCTTGCCTTGTAAACTTCTAGTACACATGCCAGAGGCCACTGGCCCCGTTTAACGGTCTCGTCCACCACCAAAACAACATCACCTTTCGCTAGGTTCCTTTGTGGGGAGATCCATTTCTGCCTCAATTGTAAAGTTGGTAGGTACTCTTTGAGCCAACGGCGCCAGAACAGATTGGCTAGATATTGACACTGTCTCCATCGACGTCTGCCATAGTTATCAGAAGCCGTGAATACACCTAGAGGCATACTCGCTCCTGGACGCAGTAACAGGATATGGTTAGGCGTTAAAGGGGAGTCGTCCTTGGGATCATCACTGCAAGTTGTCAACGGCCTACTGTTAAGAATGGCCTCCACTTGCGTCATTAAAGTCAACAGGACTTCGTCTGTAGTAACTTGCTCCCTCAACAGGGCCCTTAAAATGGACCTTACAGATCTTATGATTCTCTCCCATATTCCACCCATGCTGCTGGCTCCTGGGGGATTAAACTTCCAGACGATTTCTCTCTGTTTTAGGAAACTCTCGATCTTCTGAACATTCCATTCTTGTAAAGATTTGCGTAGCTCTCTCTCACCACCCTTATAGTTAGTGCCATTGTCGCTTCTGATTTCGATGGGTCTTCCTCTGCGATTCATGAACCGCTGCAACGCATTGATGAAGGAATCTGCTTCCAAGCTATGAGCAACCTCTAGATGTACGGCTCGTGATGTTAAACAAGTGAAAATGCATCCATACCGTTTCTCTGTGCTCCGACCTCTTTTCACTAAGAATGGACCAAAGAAGTCTGTTCCAACAAATGAAAATGGTGGTTCGTCAGGGGTGAGCCTGTCAACTGGCAAGTTTGCCATCTGTTGGGATATAGGCGGGGCCTTACGTCTTCGGCAGTCAAAGCATGTCGTCAGCACACGTCTAATTAGGGATCTTGCGCTTACTATCCAATATCGCTGTCTTACAAGGGCCAGTAGGTGTTCTCTTCCAGCGTGGCCGTACAGTTGGTGATAATGTCTAATAACAAGCTCGCAGACAGGGTGGTTCTTCGGTAGAATTGGTGGATGTTTGGCTGCATCAGAAATTGGGGCGTTCTCTAAGCGGCCTCCAACTAATAAAACTCCTCCTTTAAGCACGGGGGCTAGCTTGAAAATGCAACTTGCCTTTGGTAGGGGTTTCTCTCTTGTGGAAACTTTGACTTTCGACTTCTCAATCTGTTTGCTCAAGATATTCACTTCCCTTGTGAAGCCTTGGCCTTGTACATCCTTGATAATTGCAACTTCTGCTTCTCGAATCTCTTTCACAGTTATTCTTCCTCTTGTAGCAGGCTTAACTTCAAAATCATGCTTTGAACTTCTTAACTTGTTTACGAAGTAGTTTCTGAATCTCAGCATCCAGGCAATGGCCACCTTTAAGCGATACCAATCAGAGTAATGCTCGTACATTCGTTGCAGGAAGTTCTTTGAGTCCCTTTGCTGTGCCATATAGACCTGTCTCTCTCTCTTCACTTCTGGGTCGTCACTTGGTACCTCAGATATCTTGAGAACTGGTGCTGGCCACGAATCTTGGCCTTTCCATAAAAACTCAGGGCCGCACAACCATCGCCTTCCTTCGTCTCCTGTAAATTTCTCCGCGGTCAAACCTCTGGACGCATCATCCGCAGGATTGTCTTTGGTATTCACATATCTCCACTGCTTGGGGGTAGAAAATTCGTGAATGATAGCAATCCGATGTGCTACGAAGATGTTGAATCGTCTTGAGAAGTTGTTGATGTATTGAAGCACTGTTGTAGAGTCAGTCCAGAACGTCGACTCAGTCAGCGGCAGATCTAGCTCGGCTGTTAACATCTTATCAATTTTGACTGCTACAACGGCCGCCGATAGTTCTAAGCGAGGAATGGTCACTGGTTTTACAGGAGCGAGCCTTGACTTCCCGTTCAGGAACGAACAATGTACTTCCCCATTAATGTCAACCATCCGCAGGTACGATACGGTGCCATAAGCTGACTGGGAAGCATCTGCGAAATGGTGCAATTCATAGGTGACGATGTTTCCAAGGTCAGGTGACTTCAAGCATCTCGGTAGCTTCACATTTGACAGTCTTGGTAGGTCTTCTAGCCATCTCTTCCACTCAACGAGGTTATGTTCAGGGATTGGGTCATCCCATTTTAATTGCTGTCTACAAAGTTCTTGCAAGATTAGCTTGGCTAACAGGACGAATGGAGCAGCGATACCCAATGGATCATACACAGATCTCGTTATGGATAACATCCCACGTCTTGTAAGAGACCTTTCCTTTACCTGTGTCTTAAATCCGATGCAATCTTTCTCGACATCCCATTCAACTCCTAAGGCTCTTTCCGTCGGAAATCGTTCAAAGTCTAGTTCCTTTACAGCCTTAGCTCTTTCAGATTCAGGTATCGACTTGAGGACTTCTTTACTATTGCTCATCCACTTTGTGAGACGAAATCCTCCTCGTCGTAGCAGTTCAGTCACTTCAGATGCAGTTCGTATAGCGCCTTCAACAGTACTTGTCGACTTCAGCATATCATCCACATAGAAGTTCCTATGCACGATGTTCACAATCTCATCATCAAATTCGGTTTGATTGTCGTCAGCTGTTTTTCTGAGTGCAAAATTCGCACAACTTGGCGAAGACGTTGCACCGAAAATGTGGACTAGCATTTGAAAATTTGCTGGCTGTTGACTAAGATCTCCATCAGGCCACCAAAGGAATCTAAGCATGTCACAGTCCTTGGGCTCAACCTTGACTTGCAAAAACATAGCTTCGATATCTGCTGCTAGTGCTATGGGCTCTTCGCGAAATCTAGTAAGGACGCCTACGAGATTGTTCGTTTGATCAGGTCCTTGCAATAGTTGGTCATTTAATGACATGCCTTTCCATTTGGCGGCGCAGTCGAATACCACGCGTAGCTTCTTGGGGGTAATCACAGCATGGTGGGGTAGGTACCACACTCTCTTCTGGTCAAAATTCTCGTTGGGAAGGCGACGGGCATAGCCCTTAGTCAGATGGTCATCTATAACTTCTTTGTATTTCTCATAAAGTCCAGGATCGTTCAGGAATCTTTGTTTTAATGTTGCAAGTCTAAACTCAGCCATCGGTCGATTGTTCAATGTACAATAACTGCTGTTTCTCCACGGCAGGGCCATTTGGTAGTGACCCTCAGATAAAACCGTGCTTTCCTGCATGATAGACAACGCTCTTTTATCTTCTGCTGACATGCATTCTTCGGAACTTAGTACTGCATCTCCGAAATCGGTCCTCCAGAATCTTTCAACTTGAGCCTTAAGCTCATCACCGTGGGAAGATATGTAGTGTGCGTTCAAACTTTGTTGATGCGTAGACTCAGTCATCGGTCCTACGATGGTCCATCCAAGGAGTGTCTTGACCGCATACGGTTCCTTCCGTTGTCCTCGTTTCTCTTCTAACGCCCAAAAGGCTTCAGGCGTATCATTGCCGATGAGTAAAGTAACTTCATCAGTGTCTATTTCAGGTATTTGTATTTCTGCTAGATGTGGCCACCTACGAATGTCTTCATCTCTGGGTGCACCTTCTGTAGTGATGTGCAATTTTTTGACTGTCCATACGGTCGGTATCTCGACGACATTGTCTGAGTCAAGAGCTGTAACTTCCAAACTCGCGGTTAATCCCTTTCGCTGAACGTTTGCCTTTTCGATAGTTGTCAACGAGAATGTTCGTTCGGCGCCTTCGATTCCCAGCTGTTCTATTAGGCGTTTCTCGCACAATGTCGTGTCGGATCCTTGGTCCAAAAGAGCGTAGGTGACAACAGATCTCTGACCTTTCTTTCCACGAACCTTTACGGGCACGATTGGAAGACATACTCTTTTCTCCTTGGCAAGAACATCGACGCTGTTTACGCTATCAGCCTTGACGACATTATAATTTTTAGCACTGTTCGTATTGTTACTTGAATCCTGGCTCGGTTGTTGATTAAGGTTAGAGCTGTTCGGTGGATGCAGCAACGTGTGGTGTTTTCCCTCACAGGAATCCACTTCACACTGTTTTTTCTGATAGCAATTCTTTGCTCTATGTCCTCGCTTAAGGCAGTTGTCACATAACCCTTTGTCTCGAACAAACTTCATTCTTTCACCTTGCGTCTTCTTCTTAAATTCATCGCAGCTTGTGAGAAGATGTGCTTGGGCACAAAGACCACACTTTACCTGGTCGTTTAAAGTATATGCGGCCCTCGAAGCTAATTGTGAATCCTTTGTTGTTGCCGTCACTTTCGGCGTTTCTGCTTGGTGTGTCGCTAGGGTGGTAGCTCTTGGCGGCCTTGGCGTGTTCTGAAACGGTTTACTTCGGGGTCGCATTCTGTCCCTGGACGTGTCCTTTGAGTCCATAATCTGTCCGAAAACAGGATCATTTGCGGCCTTTGCTCTCTCAGACAAAAATTCGGACATATGGTCTATGCTGGGTTTTCCTCCTCCGCTTCGTATCACTCTAGCCTTCTCGAGCCACCTAGCCTTTAGGTGGACAGGGAAACGTTCTGCTATTTTCTTCAAGTTGTCAGCATTGTTCAAGTCGTCATAATATCCAACGGCACGTAGAGTTAATTCACAGTCCTTTAACTTATCGGCGAAAACTTGCAGGCCTTGTCTATCAGACGCCCTCAGCGGGGGTCCCTCAGTTACAAGATCAATGTAGGCCGTGGCTATGACATAAGGTTCGCCGAATCTTTCAAGCAATAACGTTCGTGCTGTGAGGTAGCCGTCGGTAGAGTCCAATACTACACAGTTCTTGATCACTTCTTTAGCCTTGCCCGTACAATATTGCAGTAAATAATTCAATCGTTCTCCGTTATCCTCAGTCTTTGCTTCAATGTTCTGTTCGTAGTTGCGAATAAACCTCCAGTAGTGTAATGGGTTTCCATCAAAGGTTAATAGCTCTGGTTTAGGAAGCATTAAAGCGTTGGTCATGGCGCTGGTGATCCTTTCTTGCTGCTTTATCAGTTGACTGAGGACCTTCTCATGGACTGCTGGCTTAGGTGGTTCATCGTTATTGGCAGTGTCGCTTAGACGGTTATCATAATCAGCGACGTAGAACTCGGGTGTGTTCAGGTCCAGCCATGCCTGTGGTGTCGGTGCATGCGCAGCATGAACAAACTTCGGTTTGGGCTTCCTGTGTACTACATCAGGCCATTCTGTCGTCGTAAACGGGTTACTTGAGCTTCCCCTTGTCGGTGTTGCTAACGAACTGCCAGGCGTCTGGGCCATCGGGGCTGCGAATGGGTTAGTGGAGATCGGTGTTATCGGAGTTGCAAACGGGTTCACAGGGAGGCGCTGTCTAAAGTCTGCAACTCTAGTCGATTCCTTTGGGGCACTTCTTGGTGTGGAGCCAAAGGGGTTTGAACCAGGTAACACGTCGTCGTCGTCGTCGTCGTCGTAAAAATTGTATAGCTCAACTCGTTCGGCCCTTTCATAGATTTTTAGTTCAGTGTTTCTTTGTTCCATTTCGTGTTGAGCCTTTAGTAATGTGTGTCGACGTTTTATTTTATTGACTTGAATTGCCTCCTCTAACCGCAATTTCATCGTCATCTCTTCAATTCTTTCTTGCAATTCTTGCTCTTCCTTCAACTGTCTAATCTTAAGCTCGGCAACAGCTTGATCTGCCCTCGCTTTCAACTTTAACTTCGTTGCTGTACTTGATTGGGAACTTTCGTTAGAGCCTGCTTGGCTACTAGAATCGCAGGGTTCGACAAGAGGCAGATCAAAGTCAATGAACGGTCTTTTGTTCCGGTGGGTCCACGCATCAATTTCTCCCTCAATGTCTTTTTTAGCTTCTAGCTCTCTACTGTAAATGCCTTCAGCTTCTTCAATATCCAACTGTTCCTTCAAGCATTCTAAGTGCTGTTGACAACACCGTTCGAAGTTATCAAATGTGTTCAATATTTTCTGCCTTATCCTCAGAACGGTATCAATATCATTGAAATTCTCTGATTTCATCACTTCTTTTATATTTCGATAATTCTTTGTCAATTGGCCAATATATCCCGATCTTGAGCGTCTTAGAGCTTCAGCTCTCTCTTCTCTCACTCCGTCACAACTTTCACGATCAGCGGGCTTCTTGCGTCTTGCCGGCGGGCTTCCTGTGTCATCATCCATCGCTGCACATGGAAATTCGAGGAATTCACAAGCCGTACGATTCTTGTAAACACTCTTCGGAGATGAAATAAACGCTGGATAACTGCAGAATCAAGCTTAATAAATGTCCATCAGTCGGTGAATGACATATGTGAACAATAATGTAGCGGACATCTTCTTTCGTTCAGTGGGGACATCTAATTCGGTAATGGGTACACAACGCAAAACGCTCGTCGATTATATCAGCGATTTAATTCTCGATAATCTTGATGTTCTTCAGTTATTTCATTCACAATAGACAGATTTATAATTACGAGGTTCACTAGAAATAAAAAGTTACAAATTAAAAGCCTATATCTTACGGAAAATCAAATATAATCTTGACATACCATATGGTGTACGTATTACGATCGTCTTGCTGCCTGTCCCGGCTTACATCCCATAATTTCAACTTATGAATATTAATAACCTACGCTAATTAGGAAATCAAATAGTTGTCGTCTACAAAAAGGTTGGAAAAGACAAATTCAATTTGTTCTTCCAAGAGCGGCTCGTCGAGAGAAAGAAGCCTATTACTGACCCTATACCAAGAAACAACTTACATATTTTCTCACCCATTGGCAAGAAAACCACATCAAAAGAAGGCGCTAAATTACAAGTGCTAAAAGAAGACTGCGCACTTTTTTCCAGGTTATACATCTCTTGTCAAAGCCGAGATGGAAATCTTGAAGAGTTCTTCAAGTTCGAAAATCAGCCTTGGCCGCCATCTCTCTCGCAAGTAGGGCAGCTAAGAACAGGACAAAAAGCAGAATTGATAAAGTGTTTGCCGAAACCGTCGCCTGAGGTTGCAGGACACCCAAGTGTAGATTCAATATGCAATTATTCTTGATGGTGCAGTTATTGTCCAAATGTTGCCACCCAAAACCGCAAGCACATTTGACGATTACTTCAATGCGGTATTTGCACCCTATATTCTCAGACAGCTAGAGTCAGTGAAGCGACTTGACATAGTATGGGATGTGTACCGAGATGACTCTCTGAAAAGATCTACTCGAGAGAAGAGAGGTTATGGTCAACGTAGAAAGGTATGTGCAGCAAAACTATAATCAGTGTACATTGCATATATTTAAGATAGAACATTCGATTAATTTGAGAACATTTCCCCCCCTGTAAAACAGGTGCTTCCATCGACAAGAATTCCTCGGGACTGGAAAGGGTTTCTTAGAGTCAATGAAAATAAAGACGAGTTTTTCAAACTCCTTGCTAACAAGGTACAGTGATAATTAATACAAATGCGATAGCAGTGTGCATGGTTGCAAACATTAAATTTTATTTGAAATTATTGATTTTTTGGTCACAACACAACTTAATTTCGAATGTCAACCTACGTTTAACACTAACATCCATTCCATTCATTTCGTTATCAGGTTGTTTCTCTTGACATTCCAGATGGCAAAGAGATCTATTCAACACACGCTGACAGGGTCTTATCTTCAGTAAACAGAATGGATATGAGTCTTCTTCAACCTTGTACCCACGAAGAAGCGGACACCCGTTTGATGATTCATACACTTGATGCTAATTGTTGTGGCCATCGAAAGATAAAGATTAGAAGTAACGACACAGATGTAGTTGTGCTCGCAATATCAGTTGTAAATTCTCTTCAGGAAGATGGATTATGGATCACCTTTGGTTCAGGAAAGCATCTTTGCAACATTCCTGTGCATTCCATCGCATCTATATTAGGCCCAGGAAAAGCATCAGTATTGCCTATGTTTCACGCCATTACCGGGTGTGATACTGTCTCTTTTTTTGGTGGCCGCGGAAAGAAGACAGCATGGGACGTGTGGAACGTGTTTACAGACCTGACACCAGCTCTGCAAACTCTCAAAGAATCTCCTGAAGATAAAGGATCTATTGCCAAAGTTGAACGTTTTGTCGTTCTTTTGTACGACCGCACCAGTAACATCAAGACAGTTAATCAAGCAAGGCAAGAGTTATTTTCAAAGAAGGCAAGGAACCTCGACAATATCTCTCCCACACAAGCTGCACTGTTACAGCATATCAATAGAGCTATATTTCAAGGAATTCATATTTGGGGCCAGACACTTCTGAAGCAACCAGTTTTACCCAGTCCTTCAGAATGGGGATGGCAGAAAGATGGCAGTTCATGGGCTCCATATTGGACGACTCTTCCTCAAGCAAAGGAAAGTTGCTACGATCTTATTCGATGCGGATGCAAGACTGCTTGCAAAGGACGGTGTAAGTGTAAAAATGCTAATTTGGTTTGTACAGGCTTATGTGGTTGAGGAGGAAGCTGTACACAGAGAGATGAGTAACCAAGTGGACAGAAATTTCATGAGCAAACAATGAATGATATTTAATCCTGAAACATTTTAATTATTCATGCAGTATAAATTGTTTTATATATGACTTAACGTTTTTAGTATTTCCGTTTAATCAAAACAAAGATGATCTCAATTGGTCTAAAAAAGCCACAAAAATAGGAACTTTTTGATTTTTCGACACAGGGATCCCAAGCTTAAGTCGATTTTTTTTAAAACGATCACGTGATTGTCATTATTCAACTCAAAGCAAGTGAAATTGCTCACTTGACACAAATTCGATGTTTAGTGGTGGAAGTATCTCAAAACTGTCGTATTTTAGAGTGTTTTTATGTTGTAGCCTCGTTTCCATGTCGGAAATTCCGGGCATGCCCATTCCTGCTGTCCCCAAGCGAATTTCGCTTGGCCCCATATCAAAAAATGTTTGTCCCAGGGAGGTTAGCAATCATGCCAAGTTTCATGCTTTTATCATTAAAGTGAACAATTTTTGACGTTAACAGCCGGACTATTAAGAGGTGTTCGTCGCAGAAAATTCGTCGGAAAACGGAAAAACAGTTTTATATTAAAATTTTGTCAAACTAGCTTTGGAATATCGGAAACAAATTAGTACACAGTTCAACCTAAAGTACATGCATCCATATTTTTTCTTTCTTTTTTTCTTTCTTTTTACTTTTTTGGTTAGATTTTGTAAACTATTTATCCGATATTTATGCCTGGCATTTTTCGTTTTTGTGCCCAACGAACTTCGATCCCCCCCCCCTTTTTTTTTGTTTTCTTCGTGTCTTTTATCTTTACATTTCAATTGTCATTTCCAACCAATGAAGTCTTCGTGTCTGCACAATGAAATCCTGCTCTTCTAATGGTCTGCGGTATCAACAAATTGCCACAGGCTCAGTTCTGTTCATTCGAGCCTTTGAAGCAAAATAGATGTGTTCGTTACCGAATGTTATTTACTTACTTCAATCAAGTTAGTCACCAAAAACCTAGAACTTCATATTAAACAAGTTAAGCTTTCTAGATACAAACTACAGCTTGAAGAATCTCGGAATAGAATGTCACTGGTAAAAGATGTGCAAGTACATTGACAATTATCAAGCGGTTGAAACATGTAAAATGTATCTACCCATAATCCTTGCCGGCCTCAGCTTTGTAGCTTCATTTCAGGTGACTAACTTTGTTGAAATAAGTATATCCACTTTATATTCTTATATGACGTACACATTCACTGATCCAATTTGAATTGTGCATTCAAACTACTCTGATTTCTCGATTGAATGTTCATCATGTGAATCCTTGCTTGGGAAATGGACTAATGGCATTACACTGGCTTTTAGTTCATTGACAATACACAAGTTTCGCATTCAATACATACCGCTGTTTTTGAAGAGCACAGACTCATTTAAACAGACTTTAGCCTCATTGATGAGTCAGCTGTTCATAGATTCCACTAAAAGTGTGGGATTTTAAAAACATTGATATTATTCAACTTGCACATTCTTTACATTACAGTTTACTTTTGCAAATGGTTTTACTCTTAAACGAGCTAATTTTAACCTGTACACAGTGAGTCTCTAGCGATAAAACAGCGGTATTTACTGAATGAGAAAAGGGACGATACTGTCCATAATTTGCGTGTACATTATCATGTTGTAGGTATAGAGTTTTTTATATAACCTTGCTTATTAAAAGCAACTTTATGAAACAATAAGAGTTCCGAAGTATTCTCTTGAACACTAAATTTCGCAGCGAAAGCACCTCGGTTTTGTTCCTCTCGCGTCCACGCTGTGGCGAGAAACGAAGGGAGATCTTGGCACGAGGGTACGAGATGGGGCATGCGTAGAGCAGGGTTTGAATTTCGTAGACTCCTTAAAAACTTTTTTTTTAAATCCTTTTTAAGAACAAAAAAAAAATGTGGGCAGCTAAAAAGTGAAGAAAAATTGTGAAAAAATCGAAGATTCCATGATCACTTCCAAAAAATGGCAACTGGATCTGTTTAAAAAAAGGGGGAGTATAGGAAATCGCACGATCTCGAGTACAATTCGGAATTTATAGCTACGAGTGATGTTTTGAAAGTTTCCAAAATTGGACGAGCCTTTAGACAACAAAATGCCACTGGTTAAAACGTTAGGAATGCCTGAAATCTTTTGATCAAGGGGAGCTATCATTGCGATAGCAGAAAAGACGTGAGAAAACTCTCAATACACCTATTTCTTAAGGTTGCGTGCGCTTCCAACTTTAAGGAACTTGACGGGCCACGATAGAACACGAGTATTATCATACTTTTCTATGAAATTTTTCGATAAAATTCATAAAATCGGTTATTCTCTTTTTTTTAACTATATTTTTGAAAAGCGTTTTAGGCTATATCTGGACATGTTGGTCATTTCGGGAAGTGATTCCAAGTATTTTTTTATATAGTAGGAGAATTGATTTAACTTAATACACACACCGTATGGTTTGTGATGTTTAGAGACTGACGTTTCGGACGTTAGTCCTTCGTCGGAGTAAATGTGAAATATGGAGCCTTACAAACCTTATTATCTAAAATTCTCCTCATCAAAAGTATGCAAAAACAAGATAAATAGCTTAATGGAGATTGAATACTTGGGATTTCTGCCGTATTTGAAGGGATTTCTACTTTTTTGACTTTTTTAACGTTTTAGTATAAGTATCTTGTAAGGTTAGTCATTGGGCGGAAGCAATTTTAGTTCCTTTTTTATATACAGGGCTTACAAAAGCCATAAGCCAGCCAGCCAGCCAGCCAGCCAGCCAATTAATCAATCAATTAACCAATCAATCTTTATTTTAAGAGGGATACACAAAAACATGATACAGTATTACGATTGTGTTGGTGCAGTAGATGAGAAGTAGATGCAAAGCAATCTCAAGTTGTATTATTGACTATTTGGATATCTTTATATCCGCACAGTCACCGTGCAATAATATAACAATGATAATGCAACATTTCCAGAGTCCATAGGTATTAGGACCAATAATTCTTACGATAACAAAAAAAGAGAAAAAAATCATGTAAAAATAGAAATTATAAAAACACTGGAAAATTGTATATTGCGTCGCGATCTCTAGTGTCTCTTCAATACAATTTTAGATATAACGCGAATTCCGATTGGCTCTTGGCCATATAGAAGATGAAGTCCAGACAGTTGTGACATCAATGCTAACGATTGCCAAAATAGTTTACTATTGTTTACGAATTGTTCTCATGCTATGGAACGAATCTATGAAGTCTTAATGCCGATTTAGACGGTACGATTTTCGCCTACAACTATCGTATACAACACTCTCGCGTCTGTCGTAGGCGAGTTGTAGGCTTGATTTACAAGCTACGACTCGAATTGTAGGATGGCGCGAGCGTGTTGTATACGATAGTTGTAGGCGAAAATCGTACCGTCTAAACCGGCCTTTAGATATTCGAAATGGCTTATCAAATCTGCGGAGATATACTAAATGATTTAACAACAAATTCTAAAGCTCTGATACATCGATAAATATAGTCATTTAAAAAATGGATGGAATACCTTTTGTGACTAGTCTATTCAGCATTCTGCGACTTGTATTATGATAAGATGATCTGATTCACATGTCTACGCTATATTTTTACGCATACTGCAGGACACACTGAACCAACTGCGGCTTTGCAAGGTCTTTCATGTGTGTTGCCATTTGAACATGTGATGTACTGGTTACAGTCAGTTGGGTGGGCATAATCTCCGTTAACTTTGCCATCACAATATTTGCTTGAACCAAATGTGGTCGGTGGTTCAGTGGTGGTCGGTTCAGGGGTGGTCGGTGGTTCAGTGGTGGTCGAGGGTTCAGTGGTGGTCGGTGGTTCAGTGGTGGTCGAGGGTTCAGTGGTGGTCGGTGGTTCAGTGGTGGTCGGTGGTTCAGTGGTGGTCGGTGGTTCAGTGGTGGTCGATGGTTCAGTGGTGGTCGGTGGTTCAGTGGTGGTCGCTGGTTCAGTGGTGGTCGATGGTTCAGTGGTGGTCGGTGGTTCAGTGGTGGTCGCTGGTTTTGTGGTGGTCGATGCTTCAGGGGTGCTCTCTGCTTTAGAAGTGACCGCTTTTCCAGGGGTAATCTGCTGCATTCTATCGGCCGTCAGTATCATTTCCATGTAGATGCTGTTTGATATATTACCTATGTACTGCAATGGCTTTGACCAGCGGGTTTCACCACTCAGCTTACATTTCTTCCCAAGCAAATCGTAAGTAAGGCTTCGGCACCTCTTGTCTGTAATGCAGTTTACTAGGCAGGTTGGATAATCTTTGGCTTCCATCTGGTGGTAGGAAGCATTCTCTAGACTCCAACCCCATTGAGACCTCTTAATGAGCTGTCCACCAACAGAAGAGCTATCTGTAAACATCCACAAATAAACAAAGAAGAAACCAATACTTGCTTGTAGTATTTGTATCCAAAGTACTCGGCCTGAAACAGGAAAATGTTTGGTATTTTATTTAGTTGTGTTGTGCTCGCTAGTCTTACTCAACACTAACATCGTTCTATTCGTTTCTCGTTGCTTTGCATTTTGTGACCAAAATATCTTCTACTTTCATAGCGGAACTCCTGCGTGGGCCAAAGGCATGCGCGAGCGGAGCACCATACTTAAGAAAAAATGGTAAACCATCGAGTTGATTTTTCATGGCTTGGCTGACATCACTTCCGTCCGTCCGTCCGTCCGTCCGTGTACACAACACAGGAATTCCGCTTGATATCAAAGCAAAACTACTCACAAATGCGGCTCTCAAATGCACAGAAAAAATCGCTTTAGGACAAGTTATAGACCAAAAACAATTTAAAAAAAAAAACTTTCATGTAGTCAAAGGTGAATCAAGAAGTGTTCTTCAAGAATTCAGGTGTGTGTTTTTTAGCAAAAAATCGTGTATATATTTTTTTGACAAGCATTTTTCTCGACGAATCGACAAATCAAAGACTTTCTCTCAAAACTTTTTATATTTCTATAGATAAGCTTAATTTATTTTAATGCTGGAGGAAATAAATCGCGGAGAGCATATTACGACTACAAATATTCGTCCTTATTTAACTTTGTAAATCTTTAAAAATTCGGTTGTTTTTAACCAAAAATCGTATGTTTATCGTTCAAGAAAAATGCAGCTTTGTTCGCCTCCTATCGCGAGGTGCCATCGGCAAAACAAAGAAGACTTTCATTCAATAATTTTATATCTTTCCACATATAATTTATTTAATGAATGAATGAAATATAAATTTACACCAAATATTCAACTGTTTATTAAGCTGTTCGAGCAAGTATGATTACAAAAAACGAAACAAAACAATGTAGTGCATTTCGATTCGATTTCACTGCATGATTTTTATTATGGGAGAAATTATCTTCATCTCGAATAAAAAAATAATTGAAGATTTTTCCCCGATCTTATTTTTATTTTTCAGTTTCATTCAAATTGTTCTCCCTGTCACTTCCGTATGGATTTTCAGGACTTTTGAAGTAGTGTCAACACGATTACAAACGATTTTTTTAAAAATCCAAGATGGCGACCTTGTGGTCACGTGACCTGGTTTCCATGGTAACAGATATGCGGTAATTGCTTGCCTTGAAGAATTACTACTACGAGCCAAATTTGGGAAAGATTCATAGCAAACTGTCAAAGATATGAATAAACAACTGATTTTCCATCACTTCCTCAAAAGAGCCATGTCTTAATGGTTCTGAGGACAAAAACAACTAATCCTAATAGCAAAGTCCCTCTACCAACCTTTGGGTTTAAATGGAATTAATCAAGAACTTATTTACGGGAAAAACGAAAAACAACAACAACAACAACAAAAACACGTAAATCTAAGGCGATGCTTAGTGTTGAGCATAAATCAGGACATTAGCAGATTCCTAGAAATATTCGTAAAAATATAATACTTCCCATAGGAGTATCAAAAATTTAAAAAACTAATTATTATTAATTCCTTAATATTCTCTTGATACAAATATAAGAAAAAAATATTCCTTGGTGTTGGATTTTGTTCTTTTAAATACACTTAAAGTGCACCTACACCCTATTTTTTTCTGATCTGGAGTAAAACTTTAAGGCACAAAAAGCAGATTTGTGGAAAAATTTTTTAGATCCATCAAAACGGGAATTTTTGGTGCTCTGTCAAAGATTGAAAAATTGACCATTTTAGCCGAAGTAAGTGAACCATGGCCGTAATTACAGAGGAGATTGGGGCGAGCGGTGTGTGACGTCACCACAGGCCAACACAACCAAAGATTACCACAGATTCTATACAGATTTTTCTAGACTATTCGCTTGCTTTTATCAAATTTCTTAAATACGTTTTATTTCCAAACGCTAAAATGCCCAACAAATGTGTAGTTTGGGGATGTAGCAACGTTCCAAATATTCCTGAAGGGATTGCCCTTCATAGTATTCCGTATTTTAATGATGAAAGACCCGAGGCCAAGAAGCGAAGGACTAGATGGATAAAGTTTGTAAAGGTGAAGCGTGCAAAGTGGGAGCCTACAAGGAACTCGTGCATATGTTCTGTGCATTTTAGAGTAGAATCATTTGAGCGAAGATTTACAACTCTTGCTACCTTGGGAAAACCGGCCTTCCCTCGACTGAAACGAGACAGTTTTGGAGTGAATGTTTACCCCACGCTACATGCTGGTCAACTAGACTCGCCAAAGAAACAGCAAACATATCGCAATCGAAGAAAGGTAAAAAACTCAGCTAAAACATTTACTGCAACCTTCTTATGAAACTAATAAAGTGTATTTTTCGTGATAGACTTTAATAGAATCATTAAAAAATGCCACCGTGTCGACTGCTGCTTCTAAAAGCGTCCCCAGTAGTACTGCACATCAAGATCATCATGATGACGCCACTGTCGAAGACCCTGGTACAACTGAACCAGTCAGCGAGCCTGAGCCTATGCTCTTGCCTGTGGCACAAAGAGAAGAGGTTTTAGAAGTTGCTCCTGTCTCTAATACTGAAGATATTACGGTGATTATTATTACAACTTAGTCTTATGGGCTTTATTACTCATATGTTTTGAACACGAGTCATTGTTTATGGTAGAGTAAGGATGATTGTTTACATAATACAGTGTAGCTCAATCGACTATCGATTTTCTTTCACCAGAGTGCCGAGAACAGGGAGGACGAAAATGTCGATTTCATGGAAACGGAGGAGACATCGAGTACTAGAGACCCTACGACTGGTGAAGCCAAATGGCAAAAAGAAAGGAGACTGCTGAGAAACCAAGTAATATCCCTGAGATCACACCTGAGGAAAAGGAAGCTTGAATGCAGAAGGCTTACAAGACGTAAGTAATGTAGCTAGTCCTTATAAGTATGTGTGATTTTATAAGTGACAAACATTCTTAGGGTTCCTAGAAGGATATATTATACTAATATGTATTTGTGAACCTAATACTTGAAATCTTTATAAATATTATTATTATCAGGCCTTAAGAATAACAAAACGAAAAACAAGGCAACTCAGACAGTGGGTGACTCAGTTCCTCAAGAAGAAAGTGTAACTGATTCAGAGTGGGATTACGACAGTGATGACCAAAGCGAGGAGGAAGTAACAGAAGAAGAACCAGATGACAGCTATGAAACACAGTCAGAGGAGTCAGCAAATGAATCTGAGGATGATATAGAAAATTCAGCTCACAGGTGTGTTTTTCCCCTCTCTACTTTATAATGTTCATGTTTACTAATGCCATGTACAACATAATGTAGCTGCACTTCATGATACTGCTAATATACCCATTTAATATTTTTAACACATATCACATATACTTATTTCAGGGTTCAATTGAATGACACCAATCTGCGATCAGAGCCAAAGTTCATTGTTTTTCTGTCCCAGCTGTTATTGCTGTTCAAGTTTTGTCACTGTTGCAAAAGTGATAACCCCCTGGTAGAAGTGAGCCAAGTTGGGACAGAAGTTGTAATAAAAACTGCCTGCAGCAACCCAAAGTGTCTAAAGAGGGAAAATGTCTGGCACAGTCAACCAGTGATACCAGGTTGGGGTGTACCAGCAGGGAACTTTCTCCTTTGCATGGCAATCCTTTTGGCTGGGGGATCAATCTCCAAAATATCAAAAATCTTTGCACACATGGGTCTTGGTTGTGTGTCGATGACTACGTTCTTTAAACATCAAAGAGTGAGTGTTGGTATTATATATTGTACTATGTTTGTCATAGGTAGTTTATAATGATAATGGTACAATCAGTTAAGATAAACAAACAAATGCATCTTCTGATCGAAGATGGAGAAGAAATAGCATTATATGGATTTTGTATTTTATTTGCAGACCAAGCTGTTCCCTGCAATACATATGTACTGGAAAAGCTACCAGAAGAAGATGCTTGACAACATAAAGTCCATGGGCAGTGGTGTTGTACTAGCAGGTGATGGACGGCATGACAGCATGGGGCACAGTGCAAAATATGGTGCATATACCATGTTTTGTTGCACTGTCCCCATGATTATACATTTTGCATTAATTCAGGTGAGACATGAACTTTATCAGTAGGACTCTCTTTTGAACCATCTATAATAAAAATAGCAGTTAATATCAATTACTGCCATCTTTATTTTTCATGAACCACAAATTTTGTTTCAGCAAACAAATATTTTTTATTTCATTGCCCGCAGAGGAACCAAGTGGGAAATAGTCCTGCAATGGAGTTTGAAGGCTTCAAACAATGCATGGATTACCTAATAGGATATGGGATTGTGATCTTAACATTTATATCTGACCGACACACTGGTATTGCTTGTCACATGAAGAAGGTGTTGACAAACATTGTCCACTACTTTGATTTATGGCACCTTAAGAAAAGTGAGTTATGAGTGACTTCATTATTGCTTTGATTTGTATGCAAATGACCAATATACAGTATATGCAGAATAGTTAGTGTGATTACTATATCCAGGGTAACTTGATAAACTAGAATTATTAGCCAATCATATGGTAGCATTAAGTTCGAAATTCTTACCGGTCAATTTTATACAATTGGCCACGGTTTCATTAGCCGCACTGTAATATTAAACCTGTCAGTGATTTATTATTATGAAACCGTTATTGCAATGAGTAGGTATAGAGCATACTTGCCCTGACGCATGAAAAGTTTATATATAATCCTGAAGCAAGATGATTTTTTACCACCCGTTACTAGACTATAGTCCTTTTCACTTTGTTTATGTTCACTAACTATGACTATTGTTCCTGTATTCTCTAAGGAATCAAAAGTTTTGATGTGAAAGAATTTTAAAAACTATTATGGCATAGAGTCGGGGGTAAAATATCATCTCGCTTTAGGCTTATTAGATTTGAATACATGTGCACTACCACTACATGTAGATTAATTTTATGCATTTCAGAAATCAGGAAAGTCCTCACAAAAATTTCTAAAGAAAAGCATTATGAAGAAGTAAAGGAGTGGATAAAGCCCTGTGAGAGGCATCTGTACTGGAGTGCCACATCTACTTCAAATGGTTCTGGTACTGTGATCTGGGCAAAGTTTAAATCTTTTCTCAGTCACATAGTGAATGTTCACAATAGCCTAGATGATCCAATTTTTAACAAGTGCAATCATGGGATACTTCAACCCAGACGTTGGTTATCTAAAGGTACATTTTGCATAATGTATTCTATTTGGCTTTAAGTTTCATAAAGTCCAAACTAAACTATTGTCATCTTGTGTAAAGTTCTCACCCAAGAAGTAAGCAGGAGTGTAAGATTATTAATCTCAAAATTTAAAACACTTTCTAAGCTACCTTTTTTTCTTTAGGGTCAGAGGTGTATGAAAAAATTTGTAAAGCCTTGACAAAAGATTCTCTGAAAAAGGGTATCCAGCAAGCTTCCCCTTGGGCGCAGACCAGTTGCTTGGAAGGATTCCATTCCCTCATCAATCAGTTTGCTCCCAAAATGATTGCATATTCATATGTTGGAATGTATTGCCGGTTTGTATTTAGAATTTTAGCGAGAAACCTGATTGATAAATAAGATCACCAAATTTGGGTTATATATGTAAAAAAAATATGAATAGGACGCCCAAACAAAAATAGATTGCTTTCTAGAGACACGAAAATATCTTTGAAATAAAGAGAGTTTGAAAAACATATATGCCATAGGATTCAATTTTAGATAACTTGGGAGTCCAATGAACCCCAAAGGTAAAACCCTGTCAAATCCAACTGCATATGTTTAAAATTTGGATATTTTCTTTTCAGACACATTCTTGCTGCTATGCATTTCAACCTTAATCTTTGGAGAGAGGTAGAAACAACGGGAGGCAACAACAGACAAAAGGTGGTTTATCCCAAGTTCAAAAATGGAGAAGCCACGATAAGGGATGTCAGAGTAAAACCAGACTATGGTAGGCTATGTGTTGTGCTTCAAGGGTTACATTTTTGTCACTCATAATTTTAAACTCAATTTTTATTATAGGTTACGTGGAAGAAATTTCCCAGACGTTCATGAATTCATCAAAAGAAGACTTGACTGCTGCACAAGATGAATTAAGACAGATGACCCCAGCACCAATGAATTCAATGCTGGAGAAGCAGCCAAGAGAGGAGGCTCTTCAAAAGCACTTGCACAGGAAAAGCATTGTGGTTGAGGATGTTCCTCCTACTTGTGCAGGTACTTTTTACATCTTAGCTAAATTTATAAATTTTATATTACTTATACATTTTTAATATTTTTTCTTTAGATGTCCCTGAACAAAACCAACTAACAAGTAGAGAACATGCCAAGAGAGCCCCACATTGCAGCCTATGCAAAAATCCTATGAAAGGACACAAGAATGTCATTGACTGTCCAAAAAACCAAAGAAATTAAAAAAAACATCGACTATTAAAACACTAAATTGTTTCATCTACAAAATTTGTATTAAATACTTTTTATTTTTATATCTTGTCATTGTGCAGTCAAACTAAAGGCTCAAGATCCATTTCAAACCCACTGTGTAGTTCATCTTCAGAAATTCTGAAACATTCTCTGATGCGTGTGTAAGCACAGGCTGGTAGTGGAATTCGTCTCTTGTATCCCAAATACCCATGCACTAGGTCTTGTGAACTCCCTATATGCAATGCTACGAAGGAAGCTGGAATGTCAATAATGAATCAGTTTAGTGTGTGATTACAACAAAATTATGATCAATAACTAATGAATATAAAATAGTTTGATTTATTAAGGTAATTTCATGAGTTTGGGGGTTGGTTCACTGCAAAAATTATCATATCCCATGCAATCCTTGGAATTAATGTCGAGAAGGACAAACTGCTTTATAAAAATATTTTTGGCATATTTAACTTTTTATTGATAAGGTTTTTTCATAATTTCTTTGGTTAAAGTATAATGTGTACATAAAGAAGCCACAAATTCAGCTTACCTTTCCTCTGATCCTGATTGTTGATATCTTTTCCGATCTCTGGTTTTGTACTTATCAGCTGCTAGCTTAAGACTCCATTTTTGGAGACATACTGCTGAGAAGCCAGGATGTTCGGTTATGCAGTTCAGCTCGGCATTTTCATCAAGGTCTTGAAGGACTTCTTGAGAATGGAGAGCTTCGTCGCATCCGTCGAGTTCTTTGCAGCAATAGCATTCGCTTATATTTACTAGCATCTCAGTAGAGCAATTGCCACACTTGCACCTTCAAAACAAACAGTAAAAACACGAATGTTCAATGTACACGTAACAAGAAACTGTAAAGCTTACAAAAGTCGCAATCTTGGTTAGTGTCATCCTCGAGCTCATTCAAAAACATTGTTTACGGTTTGGCGAAACCGCTCTCGCATTATAAATTCACGGGGCGCTTTTATGTTTCAATAGCACAGAAAACTCACCATTCGCTTACTACGCTAACGGCAGTCAATCGTTTGTGAAGCATTTCCTCAATCTTGGCATTTTCTCGTTCAGTATTTTCATACTGTCTCGTCCATTCTTCGTCTGCCAGAGGTTCTCCTGAATGATGCCCTTCGTACCACTCAGAGGTATCATCATTTCCTTCGACTGACAAATATTCTCCTGAATCGGACTGCTCAGAACAGTCAAAACATTCGTCCTCAACATCGTATTCATCTTGTAAGTCAAAAGATGTCTCTAGATCAGAGTTATCAGAGTCCATCTTCACGAATTTGTCTTCAAAAATCTCTTGTGTTTCAAAAGTACTCGATCTGTTTACTAACTTTCGTGCACCAAGCAACAAGTCATGGCCTGGGGTGACGTCACACTCGGACCCAGACTCCCGCTTTGATTCTGCGGTAATGGACCACGCATTTCGTATTTTTAAAACAATTTTTCGCATTCAATTTTTTTTTCAAATGTGACCGAAATACCACAAAACATTTTAAAAAGTTCCGTACAAACAGTTAAGAATATTAAAAAAATAGGGTGTAGGTGCACTTTAATTAAAACTCGCTGAAACTCGTTTTTCTAAATAAAATACGGCATATTCTAAATCCCCATACATTCTCTTATAAATGTAGTGAGCTTGGGTTACGTGAGGTATTCCACTGCAATTATCTCTAAACAAGTGAGAAGAACTCTTTTTTTATTTCATTTATTTTTTACACAAATAGCAAATATAACAGAGTTATTCTAGGAAAAATTCCTTAAACATTGTATATCTTTGACTAAAGAAACGAAAAACATAGCCCCTTTTTGTTAAGCGACGAAAGAAAAAAACAGTTAATTCATAAACATATTTTTTCAAGGAATTTTAATCGAAAATTGACTTTTAACGAGAAAACCATGTGATCTATGTCGTCAGTGCGAATTAAGCTCCAGGAGATCGATCAAATACGTCAAAAACAATAATTCCTCTTACTTGAACTGTTTATGAAGCCAAAGAAAAAATATCAAAACCTAAAATTCGTTCCTCTTCTCAGCGTTTGTTTTTCACTGTATCCATTGTTTTTCCTTTATTTATATATTTTTCTTTTAAATTTAAAAAAAAAAAGTCATGGTGTTCCTTTATTTGAAGCGTTATTGATTCATTTTGTTATAGTAGCTCCCTGGCTCGCTTCGATTCAGCCTTTTCTAATTCAATTAAGACTCAGGAATGAATTACCTCTTAGCTCTCTAGCTCTCTTTTTCTCATTTAGCGTTATGGATTTTTTTTTTTTTTTTTTTTTTTTTGCTTTGTTTTGTTTCTTCCCATTTTACCAATGTCCTTCCATTTCACTTCTTAACGTACCTCGGCTTTCTCGACTCTACCCGACAGGAAACTTTTAATTTAGTGAACTCGTCTAACTATAATTACTGATTTGCATTCAGCCCTTACTCGTATAACCGAATCCCATAACGTTTGTTGAAATCAAGAAATCAGTGTGCGAAAAATAGTTCATTTGTTTGTTAAAGTATTTTTGTATAAAAAAGGGGGGAAATTACCCATATATACTACTGCAGACTTTACTGCATTTTCAAAAACATGCGAACTTTTCGCTGCCCTCAATCAAACCTAATCAGTTGGTACCTTTCATATTTTTGACTGGCGGCAGCGAAAAACAAAATTTCACCGTGCAACTCAGCTCGGAGACACCGCCGAGTTCGCATGTTTTTGAAAACTGCAGCGACCAGTTGCGAATTTTAGATCCCTAAACTAGCAGTCAAATCCCCCCAAAACATTCCTCTAAAATATAACTTTGACAAAATCAAATAAGGAGTGTGATGGTTAAGTGTTATTGGTTATCCTCCGCGCGTCAAAGTTTTTTTTCTCCGGGTACTGGCTTTTCCTTCCTCCTCAAAAATCAACTTCTAAATTCTAGTTCGATATCTCGGTAGCATTATCGTTAGATTGTACGTTTTTTAAGTAAGGGAAAAAAGCTATGCCTACCTGAGAGAGAATTCATTTCGTGACTTGATTTTTGACTTGTTTCGTTTGTTTGTGGTGTTAGATCATGAACTGAAGCAAGTTGGCAGATGTTATCTTCACAAAATTAGAAATAAGTGTGAACGTGTATAATAAGAGTAATTTGTCAGATCTGATTGGCTGAGGGCAAACGCACGAGAAGATGGGACGTCAAACTTGGTAATGAAGGCAGTGTTAAGTAATCCGTTACAGCCACCCCCCCCCCCCCCCCCCCCCCCACTCCAACCCGTACTTAGCTAAAATATGTTTTGTATATTCCTCCCCCCCCCCTCCCCTCTCCACGTCACCTCGTACCTGACCCCCCTCATTCAATTCCATCCTGAAAATAAACTATGCAACTTCTCTCAAAAAAAAAAGTTTCTAAAGGAAGTTTATTTAATATGACGAGGAGGTGGGCATCTTTAGAGATTACATTTATTATTGGCCGTTCGGGAATTGAGAAAGGGATTGGGGCCGAGTGAAAATATTAATCCAAGTAAGAAATAAATCCCCATCACAAAAAAGCTCATGCTATTGACATCACTGAGTACTATTATCGAGTATGAGCATGATTGGATGAATTGTATACTGAATAGCAAGCCAAAAATAAGAGAAAACGTATGGGCTTTGAGACGTAACAGCGTCCCCAAAAAGCATACATTGTCTCTCATTTTTACGATTTGTTTAAAGCCTGCTAATAAGTCAGTATTTGCCCAAACATTCTCAAACTCGATAAACGTAATAACTTTAGTGTGAACTTTCATGTGATGGGGTTTATTCTTTAACAGGCAGCTAAGCAATCACGTGCTGATTAATTCACTGAGAGCAATGAATGAACATTTTGATTCCCATGGGTGAAATATACTGGTGAGCAAACAAACTTTCTACAACCTGTTTCGAGAGATCGTAATAAAACTGCATTTCGTAACACACTGGTTACACATCATTTCATTCAGTTCTTTACAAGTAGCTAAAAAGAATCACCAATTTAATATAAAAACAAAAATTTTGCAGTCCAGTACAGACACGTGACCGTTAACTGCAAAGGGCCTATTAGATTAATATTTCTTCACTCGGCCCCAGTCTCTACCTCAATTTTGGAAAGGCTGATTGTAACGTACTATATGTTGGCACCTAGCCTTAGAAACTGGTCCCAAAGTTTTCTTCATTAAATGTCTAATAAAATGAAATGTATAGTTTTATTTCATTTTCTTTTGAAAGCACCCATTTATGATACTTCGTGTCCCAACCCAATCAAAACTTTGAAGGGATTGATATGGAGTTTCAAAACACCAATTCCCTTGAAAATTGGCATAGACAATGCTTAATATCGTCTTTATTAAACCTCCTATTTTGGGACTGATTCTTGATGTTCTTCGAGTCTTTTTAAAATTCAAAATGTACATGGCACTAGAGCTATCTTTCTAATTTTCAACTTCTAAAACCATAGTCTTTCTCCAAAGTATCCGTAGAATAACTCGTAAAATATCTTTTGCAATAACTAGAATTTGTATTAAATGCTAAATCAAAACAGAAAGTCGTCTTAATAAGAATATTTTGACCCTTTTATCCATCATCTAACCGTCTTGCAAGGTCTGCACCATTTTGAAAATCGAGCTGGAACGTGACGTCATGAATTGAAACGACAGCGATTTGCCTAGAGACGACCCATCTCTCCTGGGATGGGATTGAACGGCTTTGTTTTCCTTATTTTTTATTGGTTTTCTACTATTTGAATTAGTTTAAACAAATTATAGTGAATATGTAGCCAGATTTCTCCATACGCAGGCAGCAGTTCAAATCATATTATTGTAAAGACCGCTGACAGTGTCACCTTCTGGGCATGCGTATAGCGAGGAAAGCAGCGATCCAAGTGTCCAGTAAACGTGTAAACACCACATGCGGGAAACTCCCCAAGCACGAACTTTCGTACGGCCATTTCTGCTTGGCTTTTATATAGTACAGAGCTTACAAAAGCCATCAGCCAGCCAGCCAGTCAATTAATCAATCAATCTTTATTTTAATGGGGCTAATTAAACCAAAAAACATTGGTTAAGTTTATGCAACTGACACAACCAGTTTTAAAATGGTTGAAATATAATTGGTTGTTATGAGCGATTTACTTTGGGTTACAACAACCATAATATTATTGGTTATTATAAACAATTTTACAATACTGCGGATTTTAACAACCAAAAGTATATGGGTCATTATAATCAATATTTTTAAGGCCAAAGCAATGCAACTGAAACAACCATTTTTTAACTCTTGGATACGCGAAGCGTAGAAACGAGTTATTGTGAGGGGTCTAAAATATGCAAATGTGTCACTCGCTCACTCGTTAAGATGTTAGCAGATCGATAATTAAACGTTTAATGATCGTCTTACGTCATCTGCTTGCGAACGTCACACGACACTAACAAGCATGCACATAGTTTTTATTCAGTATAGACTACATTGACTATTTTTATAAGGAAATGAACTGCTGACATTTCATGTGGGATATTTCTAGCACTGTGCACCCACTGTGCATGCGCACACTCGCACATAGTTTTATCTTCTGATTATTTATAACAAAAGAATCAAGGAAAGATGCAAGTTGAAGTAAAATAATACTATTAACGCCTAAGCTTAAATTCCAATGAGTCAAACCTTTTCTTGCTGATGTGTTAAAGTAAACAGAAACGCTTATGTACGACCGTCAACATATTTAGATTTTTTTCAGAAGACTCGTAGCTAGAACCGGATGCACCAGAATGAACCTGTTAATGACGACCATATTGATATTGGCCATTTTTATCAACCAATAACAGTTTGGTTGAAATAACCATTCAATTTTTTATAACCATTTTTTTGGTTGTTTCAATCAGGCAGTTTTTACAGTGCGGTATTATGATTGTGAGATTAGATGAGAAGTAGATATGAGAAGTAATCTCAAGTTGTATCATTGAGGGCTATTTGGATATCTTAATATCCGCACAGTCACCGTGCAATAATATAAAGATATAACTAGCTAAAAACTAGTGTGAGCTGCGTCGGTGTTTCTAATGAAACAGTAATGATGAAAAGGTAAATTATACACCGTGAAAAGATGAAAAAACTTACTGACGTTTCGGACGCTAGTCCTTCGTCGGAGTAAAAGAGAAAGAAGTGGTAGAAAGGAGTGTATATATGATAGAATAAGACAAAAGAAACCAATGAGAGCAAGGTAGGCAAGGAAACAAAAACAAACAATCAAAAGACAAAAGAAAAGGTTAGTTGAAAATAAAGCGTTCATTAATCCCGTTGGGACTAAGAGTGCCCAATAGGTGAATAAGCCTTAGTCCCAACGGGATTAATGAACGCTTTATTTTCAACTAACCTTTTCTTTTGTCTTTTGATTGTTTGTTTTTGTTTCCTTGCCTACCTTGCTCTCATTGGTTTCTTTTGTCTTATTCTATCATATATACACTCCTTTCTACCACTTCTTTCTCTTTTACTCCGACGAAGGACTAGCGTCCGAAACGTCAGTAAGTTTTTTCATCTTTTCACGGTGTATAATTTACCTTTTCATCATTACTGGTGCAATAATATAACAATGATAATACAATATTTCCAGAGTCCAAATGCATTATGACCAATAATTCTTGCAATAACAAGAAAAAAGAGAAAAAAACCATGTAAAATAAAGATATACACGAATTCCGATTGGCTCTTGGTCATGTTTATATGAGGTGAAGTCCAGGCAGTTGTGACACATTGTCTGGCTATACTTTTAGCATCCTGCAGGACACACTGGATTAATTGAGCCGCTGCAAGGTCTTTCATATGTATAGCCATTTGAACATGTGATGTACTGCTTACAGTCAGTTGGGTGGACATAATCTCCATTAGCTTTGCCTTTACAGTATTTCTTTGAATCAAATGTGGTGGGTGGTTCAGTGGTGGTCGGTGGTTTAGTGGTGGTCGGTGGTTCAGGGGCGGTCGGTGGTTCAGTGATGGTCGGTGGTTCAGAAGTGGTCGGTGGTTCAGTGGTGGTCGGTGGTTCAGAAGTGGTCGGTGGTTCAGTGGTGGTCGCTGTTTCAGTGGTGGTCGGTGGTTCAGTGGTGGTCGATGGTTCAGTGTTGGTCGGTGGTTCAGGGGCGGTCGGTGGTTCAGGGGCGGTCGGTGGTTCAGAAGTGGTCGGTGGTTCAGAGGTAGTCAGTGGTGTGGTCGGTGGTTCAGAGGTGTTCGGTATTCCAGGAGTAATCTGCTGCATTCGATCGGCCGTCAGAATCATTTCCATGTAGATGCTGTTTGATATATTACCTATGTACTGCAATGGCTTTGACCAGCGGGTTTCACCACTCAGCTTACATTTCTTCCCAAGCAAATCGTAAGTAAGGCTTCGGCACCTCTTGTCTGTAATGCAGTTTACTAGGCAGGTTGGATAATCTTTGGCTTCCATCTGGTGGTAGGAAGCATTCTCTAGACTCCAACCCCATTGAGACCTCTTAATGAGCTGTCCACCAACAGAAGAGCTATCTGTAAACATCCACAAATAAACAAAGAAGAAACCAATACTTGCTTGTAGTATTTGCATCCAAAGTACTCGGCCTGAAACAGGAAAATGTTTGATATTTTATCTAGTTGTGTTGTGCTCGCTATCCTTACTCAACACTAACATCGTTCTATTCGTTTCTCGTTGCTTTGCATTTTGTGACCAAAATATCTGCTAGTTTCATAGCGCGCTCCCGCGCAGTCCAAAGGCCCGCGCGAGCGGAGCACAATACTTAAGAAAAAATGGTAAACCATCGAGTTGATTTTTCATGGCTTGGCTGACGTCACTTCCGTCCGTCCGTCCGTGTACACAACACAGGAATCCCGCTTGATATCAAAGCAAAACTACTCACAATTGCGGCTATCAAATGCAAAGAAAAAATTATAGACCTAAAACATTTTTTTAAAAAAACTTTCAAAGGTGAATCAAGAAGTGTTCTTCAAGAATTCAGGGGTGTGTTTTTTTAGCAAAAAATCGGTTTTTTTTTTTTTTTTTTTGACAAGCATTTTTCTCGACGAATCGACAAATTAAAGACTTTCTCTCAAAACTTTTTATATTTCTATAGATAAGCTTAATTTATTTTAATGCTGGGGAAATATATCACGGAGAGCATATTACGACAACAAATATTCGTCCTTTATTTAACTTTGTAAATCTTTAACAAAATGTTTTTAACCAACTATCGTATGTTTATCGTTCAAGAAAAATGCAGCTTTGTTCGCCACCTATCGCGAGGTCCCATCGGCAAAACAAAGAAGATTTTCATTCAATAATTTTATATCTTTCCACATATAATTTATTTAATTAATGAATGAAATATAAATTTACACCAAATATTCAACTGTTTCATGACGAGCTACACGGCTTAGTTACCGGCGTGAAGCAGCACTTTCAAAGTGCTCGTCTCAGATTTCATTTCTATTCATTGCATAGGGAATACTTGCGTAATGCATGTCATCGTACGGATTAACACAGCATGAGCACATAGCATGCCACTATCAATGGACGGCACATTACATCACTGAAACAATATTTACGTCGTTATAAGATATCATGTGACTCTACTGTGGCGCTTTATTTGAAAGGGTCACTGAGAACGTTTCGATGAACTATTGCCCAAGATCAAAGGATTTCAGGTTTTTCTTACACATTATCAATGCCTATCTAACCCTTTTGCTGTTATTTTATGTATGTGATGTGCGTTTATTGTCTTTGTATTAGATCTGTAGGCAGCATTTATGCTTAGGTACTTGTATACCTGTATAATTTGCATGCTTACTTAGGTCACTGTACGTGTTATGTATTAGATCTGTAGGCAGCATTTATGCTTAGGTACTTGTATACCTGTATAATTTGCATGCTTACTTAGGTCACTGTCCGTGTTATGTATTAGATCTGTAGGCACATTTATACTTAGGTACTCGTATACCTGTATAATTTTCATGCTTACTTAGATCACTGTGTTTTATGATAGATCTGTAGGCGCATTTATACTTAGGTATGTACTCGCATACCTGTATAATTTCATGCTTACTTAGATCACTGTGTTATGTATTAGACCTGTAGGCGCATTTATACTTAGGTACTTGTATACCTGTATAATTTGCATGCTTACTTAGATCACTGTCCGTGTTATGTATTAGATCTGTAGGCACATTTATACTTAGGTACTCGTATACCTGTATAATTTTCATGCTTACTTAGATCACTGTGTTTTATGATAGATCTGTAGGCGCATTTATACTTAGGTACTTGTATACCTGTATAATTTGCATGCTTACTTAGATCACTGTCCGTGTTATGTATTAGATCTGTAGGCGCATTTATACTTAGGTACTCGTATACCTGTATAATTTTCATGCTTACTTAGATCACTGTGTTTTGTATTAGATCTGTAGGCGCATTTATACTTAGGTACTTGTATACCTGTATAATTTGCATGCTTACTTAGATCACTGTCCGTGTTATGTATTAGATCTGTAGGCACATTTGTACTTAGGTACTCGTATACCTGTATAATTTGTATGCTTACTTAGATCACTGTGTTTTGTGATAGATGTGACTCTGTTTCTGTTTTGTACATGATACGTCTGTTCTTAGCTTGTGTTGCTGGTGTTGTTCTTTTGGGAGCGGGTTAAAGGTATATATTTTCATAAATGTTTATTTCAATCAAATTGTTTCATTGGCATTTTTAATGCTACAGGTAATAAGTGATTATATGACAAGTATATTGTTTTGGGTGTCTTATTGGGACTTTCATAGCCGAGCGACCTATTTGTGCGAATGACTTGGTTTATAACTCTAAATAGATCGAGTGTAGGCATATTTACAGATGCTTGATGTTTTTGCCTGGCATTCGTCATCTTGACATCACGAAAATCGGATTAACTATTATCTGTAGCAACCAAGACTACATGCTGTTTACCGTAAAATGGGCTCTCCAGCTCGTCATGTTAAGCTCTTCGAGCAAGTATGATAACAAAAAACGAAACAAAACAATGTAGTGCATTTCGATTCGATTTCACTGCATGGTTTTTATTATGAGAGAAATTATCTTCATCTCGAATAAAAAATGATTGAAGATTTTTCCCCGATCTTATTTTTACCTTTCAGTTTCATTCAAATTGTTCTCCTAGTCGCTTCCGTATCGAGAGCTCCCCTTTAAGGCAGTGCCTAAAAATATATTTTAGTTACTCAGAATGGGTTAGGCGTACGATGACGTCATTTGTTTTGATCAAGAACGTGAAATTCTTTGAAATTCAAGCAATAAACAAACAAACGTCAAAAGTGTCAAGATCCTATCGCTTGGAAGATATCTGAGAATTTAGTTATTTGAGGACAAATCTCTTGATGGTTTTCAAGTTAAAGTTGTGAAATTTGACAGTTAAATGTACGTTGGTTGTTTGGCAAGATGTTGAACTAATGAAGCAACTGCTCTCAAATTGATAAATGTTATCAACAAATGTTCCTTTCTAGGTAACTATTAGTTTTTTCTATTCAACACAATGTAATACTAGTTTCCCAATAAAGCTGTTAAAAAAGACAGTTATGACTTCTTTGTATTTCTTAAGTCCAATCGTTTATGGCTCAAAATTTGATTTTTGGAAATGTAAACAGTACGCCCACCTATTGAATAAACTGACAGACAAAAACAACTAATCCTAATAGCAAAGTCCCTCTACCAACCTTTGGGTTTAAATGGAATTAATCAAGAACTTATTTACGGGGGGAAAAAATACGTAAATCTAAGGCGATGCTTGGTGTTGAGCATAGATCAGGAAATCACAGACTCTTAGAAATATTCGTAAATATAATACTTCCCATAGGAGTATCAAAAAATTTTAAAACTAATTATTATTAATTCCTTAATATTCTCTTGATACAAATATAAGAAAAAAATATTTCTTGGTGTTGGATTTTGTTCTTTTAAATACACTTAATTAAAACTCGCTGAAACTCGTTTTTCTAAATAAAATACGGCATATTCTAAATCCCCATACATTCTCTTATAAATGTAGTGAGCTTGGGTTACGTGAGTATTCCACTGCAATTATCTCTAAACAAGTGAGAAGAACTCTTTTTTTATTTCATTTATTTTTTTACACAAATAGCATATATAACAGAGTTATTCTAGGAAAAATTCCTTAAACATTGTATATCTTTGAGTAAAGAAACGGAAAACATAGCCCCTTTTTGTTAAGCGACAAAAGAAAAAAACAGTTAATTTATAAACATATTTTTTCAAGGAATTTTAATCGAAAATTGACTTTTAACGAGAAAACCATGTGATCTATGTCGTCAGTGCGAATTAAGCTCCAGGAGATCGATCAAATACGTCAAAAAAATAATTCCTCTTACTTGAACTGTTTATGAAGCCAAAGAAAAAATATCAAAACCTAAAATTCGTTCCTCTTCTCAGCGTTTGTTTTTCACTGTATCCATTGTTTTTCCTTTATTTATATATTTTTCTTTTAAATTAAAAAAAAAAAAGTCATGGTGTTCCTTTATTTGAAGCGTTATTGATTCATTTTGTTATAGTAGCTCCCTGGCTCGCTTCGATTCAGCCTTTTCTAATTCAATTAAGACTCAGGAATGAATTACCTCTTAGCTCTCTAGCTCTCTTTTTCTCATTTAGCGTTATGGATTTTTTTTTTTTTTTTTTTTTTTTTTTGCTTTGTTTTGTTTCTTCCCATTTTACCAATGTCCTTCCATTTCACTTCTTAACGTACCTCGGCTTTCTCGACTCTACCCGACAGGAAACTTTTAATTTAGTGAACTCGTCTAACTATAATTACTGAGTTGCATCCAGCCCTTACTCGTATAACCGAATCCCATAACGTTTGTTGAAATCAAGAAATGAGCGTGTGAAAAATAGTTCATTTGTATTTTGAAGTATTTTTGTATATAAAAAAAAGGGGGGAAATATCCCTATATACTACTGCAGACTTTACTGCATTTTCATAAACATTCGAACTTTTCGCTGCCGTCAATCAAACCTAATCAGTTGGTACCTTTCATATTTTTGACTGGCGGCAGCGGAAAACGAAATTTCACCGTGCAACTCAGCTCGGAGACACCGCCGAGTTCGCATGTTTTTGAAAACTGCAGCGACCAGTTGCGAATTTTAGATCCCTAAACTAGCAGTCAAATCCCCCCAAAACATTCCTCTAAAATATAACTTTGACAAAATCAAATAAGGAGTGTGATGGTTAAGTGTTATTGGTTATCCTCCGCGCGTCAAAGTTTTTTTTCTCCGGGTACTGGCTTTTCCTTCCTCCTCAAAAATCAACTTCTAAATTCTAGTTCGATATCTCGGTAGCATTATCGTTAGATTGTACGTTTTTTAAGTAAGGGAAAAAAGCTATGCCTACCTGAGAGAGAATTCATTTCGTGACTTGATTTTTGACTTGTTTCGTTTGTTTGTGGCGTTAGATCATGAACTGAAGCAAGTTGGCAGATGTTGTCTTCACAAAATTAGAAATAAGTGTGAACGTATATAATAAGAGTAATTTGTCAGATCTGATTGGCTGAGGGCAAACGCACGAGAAGAAGATGGGACGTCAAACTTGGTAATGAAGGCAGTGTTAAGTAATACGTTACAGCCATCTCTCTCCCCCCCCCCCCCCCCCCCCCCACTCCGTACTTAGCTAAAATATGTTTTGTATATACCCCCCCCCCCCCTCTCCACGTCACCTAACCTAGTACCCACCCCCTCATTCAATCCCATCCTGAAAATAAACTATGCAACTTCTCTCAAAAAAAGTTTCTAAAGGAAGTTTATTTAATATGACGAGGAGGTGGGCATCTTTAGAGATTACATTTATTATTGGCCGTTCAGGAATTGAGAAAGGGATTGGGGCCGAGTGAAAATATTAATCCAAGTAAGAAATAATCCCCATCACAAAAAAGCTCATATTATTGACATCACTGAGTACTATTATCGAGTTTTAGCATGTTTGGATGAATTCTATACTGAATAGCAAGCCAAAAATAAGAGAAAATGTATGGGGTTTTAGACTCACATCGTCCAAAAAAAACATACATTGTCTCTCATTTTTACGATTTGTTTAAAGCCTGCTAATAAGTCAGTATTTGCCCAAACATTCTCAAACTCGATAAACGTAAAAACCTTAGAGTGATCTTTCATGTGATGGGGTTTATTTTTTAATTATCAAACTCATGAATAATTCATGAGGAAAACACAACAGAAATCACGACCATGAAGAGTGTTGTAAAACTGATACAAAACTGTGTTCATTTGCATAAACTTTAAGTTGGATTTTCTTGGCCAAATTCACTTTAATTTTGAAAATTTTAGCGAAACACAAATAAACTAACCTAGACGTTTGATAAGTCATATACAGTATTCATGTCCGTGTTGTATCAGATATACAATCACTCGGCTACGCCTCGTGGTTGTATATCTGATACAACACGGACATGAATACTGTATATATTACTTAGATTAATATTTCTACACTCGGCCCCAATTTCTACCTCAGTTTTGGAAAGGCTGATTGGAGCATTAACGTAACGTACTGTATGTTGGCACCTAGCCTTAGAAACTGGTCCCAAAGTGTTCTTCATTAAACCCTTATTATTTTGTCAACTTTCGATCGAAGAGGTTATTGCCAGGAAGTGATAAGATTTAAGTGATAAGATTTTTGTTCAAAACACTTAAGCTCTTTTTTCTGATAAGATTTCAAAAGAACGCTTATCCATTATTAATGCAGTGTAGAAAGGAATTATTATACTAAGCGTGCCTTATTTACTTCTGTTCGTGAATGTTGGCCATATGTTTTTCGACTCCCTTGTGCTTAAAAAAAAAAGCGTTTTCGAGTTAAGTAAATTGAAGCAAAGTAATTATAGTTAGCTTACTATGCTCAGCGGTCTTCCGCCACACGAGTATATGAACAGTGAGAAAACACATTCTGTACCCAGTTGCGACGTATGTTCCTCTTCGGTAGCTTGATTTTAACTTGGCCAAGCAATCAAGAAGTACAAGTTCCCGTACTCCCCGATGTCCCAGTGAATCCAATAGCTGACCAGCAAAACCAGGAAAACGCAAACAAAGACTCCCTACATCAGTACCAGGAGAACTTGCGGTAATATTCCTGTTTTACTTAATTTGTCGGGTTTTTTCGATACTTGCCGAGTTTCGTTAATGTTCGTGGCAAGATTAGCTGTTTTATCAAGTTTTAGCTCAACTTTCCTTACGTTGGCAGTAAATTTCCCTTGGTTTGTACGTTTTGTAGTTCTAATAGTAATGTTTGCTAGTCAGTTGTTGGTCATAAGCTAGTTATGCTATATTTTGGTTGCCACAGTCACTTCCACTGGCCGTTCGTTTAATATATTTGCCATTTGTGTTTGGTCATGAACTATTTGGCTCAAAGTTATTCATGGGTTTTTGTCAATGCTTGCTTTTTGGTTTTGTTTTATTGTGCACTCCGTGGTTTTACTTCGTTCATACTTTTGTATCGTGCCCTCTTTCGGTTCCTTGGCCATTTTCTGCTGTTCTGGCTTCGTTAAAATCATTCCTGGGCAATGTTTTGGTTGTCAGATATGTTTGGGTGGGCTTAGTTTTATTCATGACTTTTGATTTTGTATTTTACGCATGCAGTATTTTGCTGTGCGTTTGGTGTTATTTCACGTGCACTTTGTTATGCTGGCTTCGTTAATTAAAAAATCTATTCAGAGCCAGTTATTGTTTGTCATGAGATATTTGGCTTTGCTTTATTCATGACTTTTGTGTTTTACGCATGCTATGTTGGTGTGATTTTACGTATCGATACTGAATTTAATTGAAATAAATTATTGTCATACAGAGCAATCTTCGCACCATTAATATGAACTCATTATTATTAGATAATTAGTAAAAATCGTATGCCCATATGATCATATCTGCTATTTAAATGTCTAATAAAATGAAATGTATAGTTTTATTTCATTTTCTTTTGAAAGCACCCATTTATGGTACTTCGTCTTTCAAACCTAATCAAAACTTTGAAGGGATTGATATGGAGTTTCAAAAGACAAATTTCCTTGAAAATTGGCATAGATAATGCTTGATATCGTTTTTATTAACCCTTCTATTTTGGGGCTGATTCTTGATGTTCTTCGTGTCTTTTTAAAATTCAAAATGTACATGGCACTAGAGCTATCTTTCTAATTTTCAACTTCTAAAACCATAGTCTTTCTCCAAAGTATCCGTAGAATAACTCGTAAAACATATTTTGCAATAACTAGAATTTTTATTACATGCTAAATCAAAACAGAAAGTCGTCTTAATAAGAATATTTTGACCCTTTTATCCATCATCTAACCGTCTTGCAAAGTCTGCACCATTTTGAAAATCGAGCTGGAACGTGACGTCATGAATTGAAACGACAGCGATTTGCCTAGAGACGACCCATCTCTCCTGGGATGGGATTGAACGGCTTTGTTTTCCTTATTATTTATTGGTTTTCTACTATTTGAATTAGTTCAAACAAATTATAGTGAATATGTAGCCAGATTTCTCCATGCGCAGGCAGCAGTTCAAATCATATTATTGTAAAGACCGCTGACAGTGTCACCTTCTGGGCATGCGTATAGCGAGGAAAGCAGCGATCCAAGTGTCCAGTAAACGTGTAAACACCACATGCGGGAAACTCCCCAAGCACGAACTTTCGTACGGCTATTTCTGCTTGGTTTTTATATAGTACAGGGCTTACAAAAGCCATCAGCCAGCCAGCCAGTCAATTAATCAATCAATCTTTATTTTAATGGGGCTAATTAAACCAAAAAACATTGGTTAAGTTTATGCAACTGACACAACCAGTTTTAAAATGGTTGAAATATAATTGGTTGTTATGAGCGATTTACTTTGGGTTACAACAACCATAATATTATTGGTTATTATAAACAATTTTACAATACTGCGGATTTTAACAACCAAAAGTATATGGGTCATTATAATCAATATTTTTAAGGCCAAAGCAATGCAACTGAAACAACCATTTTTTAACTCTTGGATACGCGAAGCGTAGAAAGTAGCGTAGTTATTGTGAGGGGTCTAAAATATGCAAATGTGTCACTCGCTCACTCGTTAAGATGTTAGCAGATCGATAATTAAACGTTTAATGATCGTCTTATGTCATCTGCTTGCGAACGTTACACGACACTAACAAGCATGCACATAGTTTTTATTCAGTATAGACTACATTGACTATTTTTATAAGGAAATGAACTGCTGACATTTCATGTGGGATATTTCTAGCACTGTGCACCCACTGTGCATGCGTACACTCGCACATAGTTTTATGTTCGGATTGTTTATATCAAAAGAATCAAGGAAAGATGCAAGTTGAAGTAAAATAATACTATTAACGCCTAAACTAAAATTCCAATGAGTCAAACCTTTTCTTGCTGATGTGTTAAAGTAAACAGAAACGCTTATGTACAACCGTCAACATATTTAGATTTTTTTCAGAAGACTCGTATTTAGAGCCGGATGCACCAAAATGAATCTCTTAATGACGACCATTTTGATATTGACCATTTTTATCAACCAATAACAGTTTGGTTGAAATAACCATTCAATTTTTTATAACCATTTTTTTTGGTTGTTTCAACCAGGCAATTTTTTACAGTGCGGTATTAAGATTGTGAGATTATGTGAGAAGTAATCTCAAGTCGCACAGTCACCGTGCAATACTATAACAATGATAATACAATATTTCCAGAGTCCAAAGGTATTATGACCAATAATTCTTACAATAACAAAAAAAGAGAAAAAAACATGTAAAATAAAGATATACACGAATTCCGATTGGCTCTTGGTCATGTTTATATGAGGTGAAGTCCAGACAGTTGTGACACATGTCTGGCTATACTTCTAGCATCCTGCAGGACACACTGGACCAACTACGTTGTTGCAAGATCTTTCATGTGTATAGCCATTTGAACATGTGATGTACTGCTTACAGTCAGTTGGGTGTAAATAATCTCCACTAGCTTTGCCTATACAATATTTGCTTGAATCAAATGTTGTCGGTGGTTCAGTGGTGGTCGGTGGTTTAGTGGTTTTCGGTGGTTTAGTGGTGGTCGGTGGCTCAGGGGTGGTCGGTGGTTTAGTGGTGTTCGGTGGTTTAGTGGTGGTCGGTGGCTCAGGGGTGGTCGGGGATTCAGTGGTGGTCGGTGGTTCAGTGGTGGTCGATGGTTCAGTGGTGGTCGGTGGTTCAGAGGTAGTCTGTGGTGTGGTCAGTGGTTCAGAGGTGACCGCTATTCCAGGGGTAATCTGCTGCATTCTATCGGCCGTCAGTATCATTTCCATGTAGATGCTGTTTGATATATTACCTATGTACTGCAATGGCTTTGACCAGCGGGTTTCACCACTCAGCTTACATTTCTTCCCAAGCAAATCATAAGTAAGGCTTCGGCATCTCTTGTCTGTAATGCAGTTTACTAGGCAGGTTGGATAATCTTTGGCTTCCATCTGGTGGTAGGAAGCATTCTCTAGACTCCAACCCCATTGAGACCTCTTAATGAGCTGTCCATCAACAGAAGAGCTATCTGTAATCACCCACAAATAAACAAAGAAGAAACCAATACTTGCTTGTAGTATTTGCATCCAAAGTACTCGGCCTGAAACAGGAAAATGTTTGATATTTTATCTAGTTGTGTTATGCTTTTGTTCAGTACTATGAAAATGAGTGTGACGTCACCTTCTCAACAATAAGGCCCCGTCCACACGTATCCGGAAATTTTTGTATCTGCAAATTTTTTTTTAAGGATACGGGTTGCGTCCACACGTGTCCGCAAATTTTTGTATCCGTATCCGCAAATTTTACGAAAACGGTGTGGACGGTGAAAACGATTCGAATACGCTGCGTGTGGACGCAAACATTTTCGTATCCGCAAAAAATAATTTGCGGATACAAAAATTTCCGGATACGTGTGGACGCGGACTAACATCGTTCTTGACGTTTCTCGTTGGTTTGCATTTTGTGATCAAAATATCTGCGAGTTTCATAGTTACTAAGAATTGAAGAAAAGATGCAAAACAATTGATCCTGAAGTCCCGCCCATATAAAAATGCGTTAAAATATAATACTTTCCACTGGAATATCTTTACAGGGCTTATTTACTGTAAATTTTGTGTCTCGTTATGGCTAGTGTTAAGTATTAAAATTTAAAACAAATACACTCAAAATCCTGCGGTGATGTCATAGTCAGTAACAAATTGGAAGTATAAACCTTCATAACTTGAAGACACAACATTCAATAAAAGAAATATTTCACCATTCAACTATTCACTTTATGTAGAATCAATACTGAAAGTATTGTATCAGGGGTAAGGTGTACTTCAATTAAATATCATTTCATTGAAGTTTCACTAAAATTAAATTTCGGATGATTTCAATTAAAATATTTCCTTACATGAAAAATAATTTTTGAGTATATTTGCGACATTTAAGAAGTAAAATTCGAAAATGGCGAATGTTGGCATAAATTGTTCGAATGGAATTCGTGGTATTTCATTGCAATTATCTCTATACAAGTGTGAAGAACTCTTTAATTAATTCCTCAAATATTTTGAAATATTTGAAATTAAGGAATTTAAACACTCCAAGTTTTGAAATTAAGAAGTTTTAGCAGTGAAAATCCTAATTTCAGACACAGAGACTCGGAGTTCGTATGTTTATGAAAATTGCGGTAAGCTAGTTGAGAAAAGTTAGATCCCTAAACTAGCAGTCAAATCCCCCCCAAAAAAACAACTCTAAAATACAATTTTGACAAAATTAGATTAAGAGTGCGATAACACAAATTCCAGGACTCGGTATGGTACTGAAATGTGAATAGAGTTACTTATTGGTTATCCTCCAAACGTCAAAATATTTTTCTCCGGGTTTGACTCTGGTTTTTCCTCCCTCGCTATCTCGGTAGCATTATCGTTAGATTGTAAGTTTTTTAATTAAGGGAAAAAAGCTATGCCTACCTGAGAGAGAGTTCATTTCATGGCTTGATTTTTGACTCGTTTCAAAAGGAACTAGCAGTTTTCCGCTTGTTTGTGGTGTTAGATCATGAACTGAAGCAAGTTGGCAGATGTTGTCTTCACAAAGTTAAAGTGTCAACGTATATAATAAGAGTTATTTGTCAAATCTGATTGGCTGAGAGCAAACGTACGAGAAGGAGATGGGACGTCAAACTTTTTAAGGCAGTGTTATATAATCCGTTACAGCCCCCACCTCGTACCCACCCCCCTCATTCAATCCCATCCTAAAAAAATAACTGTGCAACTTCTCTCAAAAATAAGTTTCTAAAGGAAGTATAATTAATATGACGAGAGGGTGTGCATGAAGATGTTAATGAGTCCCTAAATTTTCTGAAATATATAAAGGGGGGCTTTTCGTTTTGGGAATGGTAAATAAAGGGAGTCCTGGTAATGCCCTATTGTCATATTAAATGAAACTTCCCTAAAATCTTAATAAATAAACACTCGACTGCAATTGGATCCTTTACTAGGACCCTAGTGAAAATCACTTCTTTTGTGATCTGGGCTTCCTCTTTAAAGATTAACGTTATTGAGCAAGGGGTTAGGGCCGGGTGAAAATATTAATCTAAGTAAGAAATAATGCCCTTCACAAAAAAAAAAAAAAAAAAAAACTCATACTATTGATATCACTGAGTAGGTATACTATTATTGGATGAATTGTATACTAAATAGCAAGCAAAAAATAAGAGAAAATGTATGGGCTTTGAGAACAGCGTCCCCAAAACACATACATTTTCTCGTCTTATTTTTACGATTTGTTTAACGCCTGTTAATGAGTCAGTATTTGCCCAAACTTTTTCAAACTCGATAAACGTAATAACCTTAGAGTGATCTTTCATGTGATGGGGTTTATTCTTTAAATAGAAGTAATTTCTACACTAGGCCATAGTCTCTTCCTCAATTTTGGAAAGGGCATTAACGTAACGTACTGTATGTTGGCACCTAGCCTTAGAAACTGGTCCCAAAGTGTTCTTCATTAAACTCTTATTATTTTGCCACCTTTCGATCGAAAAGGAAATTGTCACCAAGTGATAAGATTTACGTTTAAAAGTTCAAGCCGCGAAACCGTTGTCCAAACACTTAAGCTTTCTGATAAGATTTCGAAAGAACGCTTATCCATTATTAATGCAGTGTAGAAAGTACAGGAATTAATATGCTCAGCGTGCCTTATTTACTTCTGTTCATCAGGAACCCAGTCGCAATACTTTGTTCATCATAATAGATTATTTTCAAGATTTTTTTTTCTTTTTTTTTTTTTTGTCGGCCACATGTTTTTCGTCTCCGTTGTGCTTAAAAAGCTAAACGTTTTCAAGTTAAGTAAATTAAAACAAAGTAATTATGGTTAGCTTACTATATCGGGCTAGTTTTATTCTCTTTTATTTAACATTAGAATTTTCAAGTTTTCCATTAGAAACAGTTGGAGGCAGACTAAACTAGGGAACAACCTTTAAGGTTTCGTTTGGTGATTGATTTGTCATTATTAAACAAACTATTGAGAAGACAAAACAGTGGAAAAGAATTCACATGTCTTCGTTTTTGAAAAAGGGTTCCGAAAGAACTGCTTTAACTTCAAGAGATGTTTATTATTTCGTGGCAAAATACGAACAGAATTGCTTGAAAGGATCCAAGGAACTAGGTAAGCATTTATACAATGAAAACAATGTTACTTTTCCAGAGTATTCTAAGCTAAATCAGCGTTGTTAAGAGCCAATTAGATAGCGAAGAAAATTTAAGTTTGAATACAATTCCCGGACTCGCTCTGTTAGTCTGTGTGTGTCATGAGATTTGAGTTGAGTTTGTCCAAAAATCAACTTCTATATTCAAATCGACAGAATCGACATAAAACTATATATATACTGAGTTTAATTAGAATGAAATATTCTCATAAAGAGCAATAATAAAATAAATAAATAAATCACTTTTATTTAAGTGTCTAGTCGTTCTGGCATTAATTGGGGACACTTTTCGCTCACACGCACTACCACTACATTAAATGTTCTATGCACACAACGCTCAACTCACATGTTGATTTTTACGGAGGGAGGAAGCAGCGCAGCCTTAATATGAACTCATTATTATCAAATAGTTATTACAGTCGCATGCCAATATTTGATCTGTTATTTAAATGTCTACTATTAAAATTAAGTGTATATTTTTATTTCATTTTCTTTTGAAAGCACCCATTTATCGTATACTTCGTCTCTCAAACCCAATCAAAACTTTGAAGGGATTGATATGGAGTTTCAAAAGACCAATTCCCTTGAAAATTGGCATAGATGATGCTTAATATCGTCTTTATTAACCTTCCTATTTTGGGGCTGATTCTTGATTTTCTTCGTGTCTTTTTACAATTCAAAATGTACACGGCACTAGAGCTATCTTTCTAATTTTCAACTTTTAAAACCATAGTCTTTCTCCAAGGTATCCATAGAATAATTTATTTATTTATTGTATTTATTGTTAAATCAAGACAGAAAGTTGTCGTAATAAAAATATTTTGACCCTTTTATCCGTCACCTATCTGTTTTCAAAGTCGGCTCCATTTTGAAAATCGAGCTGCAACGTGACGTCATAAATTGAAACAGCGATTTGCCTAGAGACGACCCCTCTCTCCTGGGATGAATATTGATTTTCCTAACTTTTATTTCACACGAAATTCAATCTATTTATTTCTCAATTTTTGTCTCAGACCAAAAGATATTACATTGCTATGAGAACGAAAAAATCAACGCCAAATCAGCCAATGATATATCAGAATACTCTGACGATAGTTTTGACGACGAAAGGGACTGTGAACTGCAAAGCGTAATGACGTATCATTCAGATTTTGTGGATGATTCCAGATCACATACAGAAGAGAAGCGAACAAACAAAGGTAAATATTATCAAAATAAATGCAAGAAACTGAACCTAGAATACGAATACCAAAATACTTCGGGAAAGTATAAAAATAGCGAGCTAACAAATACAATAGTCCTCTTTAGTTTGAGAAAAATGGCCGTGAACTATTGATGTTAGTGTTGAAGCAGGAGGGAGGAGACTTGACTAACTTCAAGCATAAGAATTGAAAGTTATAAATATCTTATTGCTTTTTGTTCGTGAATAGGCAGAAGAAAGGAGACTTGACTAACTTCAAGCATAAGAATTGAAAGTTATAAATATTTTATTTCTTTCCGTTCGTGAATAATCACTGAAATCACACAAACATATAAAATAATATTTTATATTTTAAAAGATCTTGATAGTAAACTTCACGAAAACCATGCAGCAGCTTGAACCTATAATGTTATTTATTTATTTTACTTATTTATAGCGTTTTGATTATGTTCACTGGTTTCACAATAATTTATCTTCTATCTATGGGTCTAAAGAATGATCATTATGTCCATAGATTTGCTTGTAAGAGTACAAGAAAACGTCACACAGATCGATAACATAAAAGAAACAGAAACAGGAACAGAGGTCGCTCTTGGTAAGCTGGATTTTAACCAGCACATAAACGACCAATATAAAGTGATTGGTAAAATTCTGCAGCACGATAACTTATCTGAAGAAACAAAAGGCGATTCCTCACAAGTAGAAGAGGTGTTTCAGGGTGAGAAGGAAAACACAGTTTTTAAGTTTAAACAAGAGGGTGAGTTAGTTCTTTAGTAGTGACTGATAAAAGATAGACGTAAAAAGCATAAAAATCCTGGTTTTCAAAATAGGAAACATATTATTATTATTGCAGTGTATATATATATATATATATATATATTTATTCACTATTTATTGATTTATTCTATATTGTAAGAGCATTGAGATATTATGTAATGCGCTAGAATAAAATTATTATCATTATTATCATTACAGAAACCCAAAAATTATGAATATATCGAGAAATTATGGGATTGGAGTTGATATTAAAGATACGCGCGGGAATTTGGGACCAGATGTTTCGCTTCTCTCAGCTTGAAACGAATTATTACCCCATCAGAAAAAAAATTTGTTCGTAACTCAATATTTCCTAGTTCCCGGTTTTCAACTAGATAAAAAACAGCTTTTACTCAAAAATAAAGTAAATGAAACTTATCCACAGAAAGATTCACCTAATATTTTATAGAATAGTATTTTTCGTTGTTATTGGCGGAACACATTTCGTTTTAACAAGGGATGATAGAAAATCATTGGAAATTTTCGCTGTGACAAACAATGCATTGCGTACCTAGATTTCCAAATCTAATGGCAGGGTTCGTGCTGCATTTTCGTTTCAGTGGCGGATCCAGGGGGGGTTCGAAGGGTTCCACGGAACCCCCCTTGAAGGTTTGATCTTTTAGGTAATAGAAATATGTCTTATATAAATTTTGCTTAAAAGTATCCACAAGGATAATGTTGAACACGAAATGATAAATATTTGCTCTTATAATGTTTAATTTACCTTTAAGTTCCGTTCCTAGATAGTAAATTAGGTGATTAGAGCCAATTTTTTTGTCAGACATCGACTAAACAAAAGAGAATTATACACAGTTTAAGAAACGGAACCCCCCTTTGAAAAATCCTGGATCCGCCACTGCGTTTCAAAATTCAAGGACAATTTTTAAGCACTTTTCAAGCACAAAAATTCGATTTTCAAGGACAAAGCTTTTTGTATTAGAACGTGGTTTAAACATTGATTAAATGTTACAGTGCAGCTAATTCAGCCGGGGTCACGTCCACCAATAATAAAAACGATCATGACACGCAACCAACCAGCAAACAAGCAACCAGAAACTCTTCAATCAATTTTAATCGTTATTTATTTTAAAAGGAAAGTTAGAAATAGCATAAATTTTGCATTAAATTCAAGGAGTATTCCAGGAGTATGGCTTTTTCCCTTTTTTTCAAGGGCTTTTCAAGTGCCCTTAAAAACGTGTTTTCAATTCAAGGACTTTTCAAGGATTTCAAGGAGTAGCACGAACCCCGTAATGGGATTCGGAAGGAAGTGTACATAAAAGGGTCTGATCGTGTAAAAACTGAGAAAACGAAACGAAACGAAACGGAAGGACTTAGAACAGGAGAAGAGAAGGTGACTGAGTTATAAACGGATCAATCTTTTCAGTAATTTGTAAAGGTGTAAACAATAAACCAATGACTTAATTTCTAGTAAATTTAAAAGAGGAAAATTAATTATTTCCTTCAATGTCATCGGGATAGGGTATTTGCCTAAATTTTTATAATTATTTCGTCCTGATTGCAATTATTACAATTATTTAGAGTGCTACTACAAAAAGTTAAATTGGACACGTCAAGAGCTCAAGAAGCGACATCATCATTACTTTTATCTATAGCTTTCAAAACTAATGCTGCTAAATGAGCTTTGAAAGGCGGCAAAGCCGTGAAAAATGAATACCTTCCAATTTGATTACACCTTTCAAATCGCCAGTTTACACTGATTCTTCTTAAATGGATCTCTGGTTACTAAGGACAAAATTTTGAGACACTTCTGTTCAAGGCTACTGGACGGACGATGTCCCCTTAAGGAAATAAGGAAATGATTTGTCCTTCAGCATGCATGAGCTAGGTCATCCATCCTGTTAACCATGTCTAATGTATTTGAGCATAGCAGATAAGTTAAAGTTGTAACACGATTTAAGCTCACGATGGCCAGAGTTTCACTATCACCTGTCTTGTATTAAGCCTCATTCAATCTCAAAATAGATTCACACCAGCCCATTAAGACGACAGTTCGGTTTCTCTTTCATTCCCTTGTCTATAATATGCATTTGTGCCCAAATAGCTGGCCTTTAGGTAATAACAACCAGATAATTTAGTGCATTCAAAATTTTGGGACGTACAGTGCGAACATTACTGATACTCTCGCTTACAGTAAGTGTTGATTTTTTGGTAAATTCTAACGATTGCTGATTTGTTTTTGTTTTGGAAGGTTTTTCCTTGCGCTGTTCTTTGGGAACATTCCATCCTTATCGTAGAAATTTCGCTTAATGTGCATGGTCTCATTCATAATTCAAGATAATTATATAAACGTCCCTAATGACGGAAATATTCCAGTTTTGCTTCTTTCCTAGCTCCCGGAAGAAGTCGAATTATCCTATCTGCATCATAGAATATTTTGAATATTTTGAATATCTTGAGGTGCCCGAAGACAGCCCAATTTAGATATCTATGATAATACGAGCGAATAGAAAATCATCATAAGATATCTCTATATACGATACTATAGCGGATTATTTTATTCTTTTGCCTTTTGCAGACAAGCGAATAGTTTCAAATGACTTAAGCCAACGAAAGACAAGAATCACATCTTCAAGAAAAGGTAATTATAATCACGACAGAATCGCTGACTCGAAAAATCCGGGTACCAACCAAAGGAATAGCTTCACAGTTCCCTGTGCCATCTTGAAAGGTAACTGTGCCTGTACATTGAACCGAGAACGGTGGTGAATTAACTTGAAGTGATAGAGACATGTGAAAAAAAGGTGTAGGTCTCTACTATTGCAAGGTCAACACGGTTATCGCTTCGATGCAAAGGTACAGTAACCTTTCAAGATGACGCAGAAAACTGTGAAGGGGACTATTGGCTAGTTTTTCCACTTTGTTTTTAGCCAAAGGATTTTGACCGCGAAAGACTCTTGTCCTTCTGACAACCAAAGGAGATCCTAAGAAACGCGAAAAACAGCAAGAAATGGAGAATGCAGTCAAAGAAATATTGAGACGAGGAGAAAACAAGATCAACGAGTTGAGGGTACGGGCTCAAAACCTTCGTTTGGATTCAGAAGAGTTAAGGTAAGATATACTACCGCTACTGCTACTACTACTACTACAGCTACAGCTACAGCATCTGCTCCTGCTCCTGCTCCTGCTCCTGCTCCTTCATTCATTCATTCATTCATTCATTCATTCATTTATCCATTCATTTTGTTTGAGAATTGCTGCAAAAGGATCTATATTCAAACCTGGTTAGACAAGCAAAACAGATATAATATTAACTCGTGTTACATTCATAGGGACGAAAATAGAGCCTTAAAAAAGCTACAAAGATTGCAAGGGAAAGAGGTGGCTGACATGGAAAGATTCGTTCACATGACAACCACAACAGCGAGGGACATCAGAAAGGACGTTAGAGATGCCGAAGAGTCTTCTTTTAGTATTGATACCTCACTTAGGTAAGCGTATTTTATCTCTCAATCTGTCTGTCTTTCTGAGTGCAGTCTGTCTGTCTGTCTGTCTGTCTGTCTGTCTGACTGTCTGTCTGACTGTCTGTCTGTCTGTCTGTCTGTCTGTCTGATTATCTGATGATGATCCTAGCAAGCTTGTGGTGTTCCGCAAGAAATAGTTTTGGGTCCTGTATTTTTGTTTTGTTTGGATTCTCTCACGGCTGCTGTCTGCCTGTCTATCTGTCTGCCTGTCTATCTATCTATCTGCCTGTCTATCAATCTGTCTGCCTGTCTATATGACGGTCCATCCGTTCGACTGCTCTCTGTCTGTCTCTCTTTCTGAACATAGGAAGAAAAATAAAGAGATTCGACAACTTCGACGAAATGTGAGCGATACGAGAAGTTGATAGATATGGACCATAAGATGCCTGGAGTATCCGAACTGGAGGAGAGACTGGATCTGGCAGAGAAATGTCTCCAAGATAAAGATAAAGAAATTGAAGTAAGTAAAAGATGAGCTCTGCGTCAGTGTCAGCGGAATCGATGAATTGATCATAGAGCCATCGAATTTAATCTAATTGGTGCCCACCCCACCCCCTCCACTTGTAGTAGTGTCACGTGAGAGCTATGTGGCCTGGGGCGAAAACGAACAGAAAGAGAGAGCTGTCATCAAAGTCCAAAATACGTGTACACAATGTGCAGGACCTCATTCTTAGACTATGTATGGTACATTACAATCTTTCGCTGAAGCAACTTCGCATTGTAACTGGATCTGTGCCCCCTGAAAATAAATACTTCTCAGTTCTCTCAAAACAATTACAACATCTTTTTTTACACTATTATAAGACATTGAACGAGAAGGTCAAGATTCAAGAAAAGAAAACAATCCAAGTGAGAAAAAAGGACAGAGAAAATTTGCCCAGCTCGATGAAGAAGTTGATGGAACATTACAAGAATGCGAAGACCTGAAGCAAAGACTAAAGGTACGGATGATTGTAGCTCTATACACACGGAACCCAATTTAGATAAAAGAACCGACAGAACTAAAATTGGAAAAATTCCCTCCAATTGAAAAAACAAGCAAAAATAAAGTGCGATATTTTTGTGCGCAATTTGGTAAGACTGCCGGGTAAGGCCCCCAAACTTTTCCCAAACAAAATTGTCGTTCGTTTGCGTAGCCATCAACTCCATATTCTTATTTTTCAAGCTTACCTTGTTGAGAAGTGAATGTAGTTTTCTTTTTGGTGGGTTTCCAGGCATTTTAAAGCTTTAAATGTCGAAAATATTAATCAGAACTTTCAGATATCATAGCGAAGAATCATTGTCCACCATCTTGGATTTAGCTTAGAGTCCTGGCCTTTGACAAAGGAAGCCCAACGCATTGAAAAAAGAAAACTCTAGCCCCGCGCAATCCCACTCTCTTCCGACCAAAATCAAAGTTTGTGTATCTAAGAAACACGATTATTGAACTCCTGTAAAATTACAAATCTAGATGCCATAGAATCTTGGTCGAGTTACAGTGACCATACACGTCCACGATTAATGGACGTATATATCATCGAGAGAAGCAATTGCACCACCAAAGGCTTTATGAATTATTAAACAAGATGGCTATACTTCATTTGCAACGATTGATACTATGAATCCTGTTTGCCTGGTTACAAACGTATGTTTTTTTCTATACTGATTACATCATGATAGCGACATTTCATATGTCTAAACTCGTGGACCCAAAAATCTTTTTCATTCGATTCTTCCTCCCTTCCTTCCTCCCTCCCTCCCTCCCTCCTCCCTCCTCCCTTCCTTCCTCCCTTCCTCACCTTCCTCCCTTCCTTCCTTCCTTCCTTCCTTCCTTTCCTTCCTTCCGCTCTTTCCTTCCTCCTCCTCCTCCCTCCCTTCCTCCCTCCCTTCCTTTCTTCCCTTCCTCCCTTTCCTTCCTTCCTTCCTCCTTCCTTCCTTCCTTCCTTCTTCCTTCCTTTTTTTCTTTTGTTTGTTCTTTTTTTTTTTTTGTTTCCCCATCTAGATCCATTCTAGTCCCTTTCCTTTTCTTCCTTGCTTTCTTTTTCTGTAGATTTTTTCCATTCAGTCTTAAGGCTCCTTTTCTCTCTTTCTTACCTTCACAGGACGCAGAACCTAAGATCAGTATGAACAATATATACAGTCGAAATCAACGAACATCATTCTTTGCCCGCCCCACAATGCTACCCGCTCTACCCATGGCACCCCCTGTCCTCCACAAACCACGAGAGTAAAGTAAGAAATGGTTGGACGATCACAATAATTAACACTGAGGAAATGGGGGGGGGGGGGGTGGGGAACTGCTAGTCCTCATTTTGACTCAGCCAATGAACGAAAGACGACGAAGAAAGAAGAACTAAATACGAACGAACGAACGATCAATAATTAAATGAACGCATGAATAAATCAATAAACGGAAGAAACGAAAGAACAAAAACTGAGGATCAATGAATGACCGAACGAATAAACGAATAATAATAAACGTATCCGATGAACGAATTCAAATAATCAAACGAATTAAATAATGATCTAATGAACGACGAATATTATTAAATAACTAATTAACAACACTCTCTACTTAACTAAGTTACCAACTGTCACACCTGATTCACTTATTCAGGCCTGCTCCCTTCCAGCTGACTTACCCCCCCTCCGAAATATCGGTGGTGCATTATCAACTTATGAATCAACATGATTAAAATCATCTGGGAATACTTTCCGATGATACTAATTGCGGCTGCGGAGGAGACGTGACCAACAGAACATCCGAGTTGTAACGGACTTGATAACCGGATCAAGTTGATCATATACTAGAGCACATAACGAACGAGCAAGTAAGGGATTATGACTAAACGATTCAAAACAGCAGATAAATAGAATGTAAAGTTTTTGCAACCCAGTAGGCGAATGATGCTTGCCGTAGAAAAATGGAGCCTGGCACATCACTACAAATGATAATCTATTTACAAATTCTTTTTCAATTTTTTTTTCAAACTAGATAATTTATTTACGAACTTACAGGATTCAGTGAATTATTTTTCTTTGGTGGGGTTGGGGAGACACATAACCACATCTGTTAATTTGT